>NW_027594392.1:0-15000 GCF_964213995.1 Mustelus asterias | reverse complement strand
GAGAACAGTCTTGCCTGGTGATTGTCGAGCGGTGTTCATTCATCCGTTGTCGTAGCGTCTGCATGATTTCCCCAATGTACCATGCCTCGGGACATCCTTTCCTGCTAAATTGCTCCTTAGTGTCCAAAGATGTGTGGGTTAGGTGGATTGGCCATGCTAAATTGTTCCTTAGTGTCCAAAGATGTGTAGGTTAGGTGGATTGGCCATGCTAAATTGCCCCTTAGTGTCCAAAGATGTGCAGGTTAGGTGGATTGGCCATGCTAAATTGTTCCTTAGTGTCCAAAGATGTGTAGGTTAGGTGGATTGGCCATGCTAAATTGCCCCTTAGTGTCCAAAGATGTGCAGGTTAGGTGGATTGGCCATGCTAAATTGCCCCTTAGTGTCCAAAGATGTGTAGGTTAGGTGGATTGGCCATGCTAAATTGCCCCTTAGTGTCCAAAGATATGCAGGTTAGGTGGATTGGCCATGCTAAATTGCCCCTTAGTGTCCAAAGATGTGCAGGTTCGGTGGATTGGCCATGCTAAATTGATGTGGAAGTGCTGGTGTTGGACTGGGGTAAACACAGTAAGAATTCTCACAACACCAGGTTAAAGTCCAACTGGTTTATTTGGGAGCAAAAGCCACTCGCTTTCGGAGCGCTGCTCCTTCGTCAGGTGAGTGAAGAGTTCTGGTCACAAACAGGGTACAAAGACACAAACTAAATTTACAAAATAATGATTGGAATGCGAGTCTTTACAGGTAATCAAGTCTTAAAGGTAATCATAGAAACCCATAGAAACCCTACAGTGCAGAAGGAGGCCATTCGGCCCATCGAGTCTGCACCGACCACAATCCCACCCAGGCCCTACCCCCACATATTTTACCCACTAATCCCTCTAACCTACGCATCCCGGGACTCTAAGGGGCAATTTTTTTAAATCTGGCCAATCAACCTAACCCGCACATCTTTGGACTGTGGGAGGAAACCGGAGCACCCGGAGGAAACCCACGCAGACACGAGGAGAATGTGCAAACTCCACACAGACAGTGACCCGAGCCAAGAATCGAACCCGGGACCCTGGAGCTGTGAAGCAGCAGTGCTAACCCACTGTGCTACCGTGCCGCCCCAGACAATGTGAGTGGAGAGAGGGTTAAGCACAGGTTAAAGAGATGTGTATTGTCTCCAGACAGGACAGCCAGTGAGACTCTGCAGGTCCAGGCAAGCTGTGGGGGTTACAGATAGTGTGACATGAACCCAAGATCCCGGTTGAGGCCGTCCTCATGTGTGCGGAACTTGGCTATCAGTTTCTGCTCAGCGACTCTGCGCTGTCGTGTGTTGTGAAGGCCGCCTTGGAGAACGCTTACCCGAAGATCAGAGGCTGAATGCCCATGACCCCTGAAGTGCTCCCACACAGGAAGAGAACAGTCTTGCCTGGTGATTGTCGAGCGGTGTTCATTCATCCATTGTCGTAGCGTCTGCATGGTCTCCCCAATGTACCATGCCACGGGACATCCTTTCCTGCTAAATTGCCCCTTAGTGTCCAACGATTGCAAGGTTTGGTGGATTGGCCATGCTAAATTGCCCCTTAGTGTCCAAAGATGTGTGGGTTAGGTGGATTGGCCATGCTAAATTGTCCCTTAGTGTCCAAAGATGTGTAGGTTTGGTGGATTGGCCATGCTAAATTGTCCCTTAGTGTCCAAAGATGTGCAGGTTAGGTGGATTGGCCATGCTAAATTGTCCCTTAGTGTCCAAAGATGTGTGGGTTAGGTGGATTGGCCATGCTAAATTGTCCCTTAGTGTCCAAAGATGTGTGGGTTAGGTGGATTGGCCGTGCTAAATTGTCCCTTAGTGTCCAAAGATGTGTGGGTTAGGTGGATTGGCCGTGCTAAATTGTCCCTTAGTGTCCAAAGATGTGTGGGTTAGGGTGGATTGGCCGTGCTAAATTGTCCCTTAGTGTCCAAAGATGTGTGGGTTAGGGTGGATTGGCCATGCTAAATTGTCCCTTCAAATCCATCTCCCTGCACTCAGCTCTGGAACACCTGAATAACAAGGACACCTATTTATTGACTACAGCTCAGCCTTCAACACCAGTATTCCCACAAGACCCATCTCCAAACTCCGTGGCCTGGGCCTCGGCTCCTCCCTCTGCGACTGGATGCTGAACTCCCGAACCCACAGACCACAATCAGTAAGGATCAGCAACAACACCTCCTCCACGATCATCCTCAACACCGGTGCCCCACAAGGCTGTGTTCTCTGGCCCCGACTATACTCCATATACACCTATAATTGTGCGGCCAAATTCTGCTCGAACTCGATTTTCAAGTTTGCTGACGACACCACCGTAGTGGGTCGGATCTCAAACAATGAGATAGTTACGGGTGAGGTGCCTGAAGATTGGAGAGTGGCAAATGTTGTGCCTTTGTTTAAAAAGGGCTGCAGGGAAAAGCCTGGGAACTACAGGCCGGTGAGCCTCACATCTGTGTCGGGTAAATTGTTGGAAGGTATTTTGAGAGACAGGCATTTAGAGACGCAAGGACTGATTAGGGACAGTCAGCATAGCTTTGTGAGTGGAAAATCATGTCTCTCAAATTTGATTGAGTTTTTTGAAGGGGTAACCAAGAAGGTCGATGAGGGCAGTGCAGTTGATGTTGTCTACATGGACTTTAGCAAGGCCTTTGACAAGGTACCGCATGGTAGGTTGTTGCATAAGGTTAAATCTCACGGGATCCAGGGTGAGGTATCTAAATGGATACAAAATTGGCTTCTTGACAGAAGCCAGAGGGTGGTTGTAGAGAGTTGTTTTTCAAACTGGAGGCCTGTGACCAGCGGTGTGCCTCAGGGATCAGTGCTGGGTCCACTGTTATTTGTCATTTATATTAATGATTTGGATGAGAATATAGGGGGCATGGTTAGTAAGTCTGCAGATGACACTAAGATTGGTGGCAGAGTGGACAGTGAAGAAAGTTATCTCCAATTGCAACAGGATCTTGATCAATTGGGCCAGTGGGCTGACAAATGGCAGATGGAGTTTAATTTAGACAAATGTGAGGTGATGCATTTTGGTAGATTGAACCAGGGCAGGACTTACTCAGTTAATGGTAGGGCGTTGGGGAGAGTTACAGAACAAAGAGATCTCGGGATACATGTTCATAGCTCCTTGAAAGTGGAGTCACAGGTGGACAGAGTGGTGAAGAAGGCATTCGGAATGCTTGGTTTCATTGGTCAGAACATTGAATACAGGAGTTGGGACGTCTTGTTGAAGTTGTACAAGACATTGGTAAGGCCACACTTGGAATACTGTGTACAGTTCTAGTCACCCTATTATAGAAAGGATATTATTATACTAGAAAGAGTGCAGAAAAGATTTACTAGGATGCTACCGGGACTTGATGGATTGAGTTATAAGGAGAGGCTGGATAGACTAGGACTTTTTTCTCTGGAGCGTAGGAGGCTGAGGGGTGATCTTATAGAGGTCTATAAAATAATGAGGGGCACAGATCAGCTAGATAGTCAATATCTTTTCCCAAAGGGAGGGGAGTCTAAAACTAGAGGGCATAGGTTTAAGGTGAGAGGGGAGAGATACAAAAGTGTCCAGAGGGGCAATTTTTTCACACACAGGGTGGTGAGTGTCTGGAACGAGCTGCCAGAGGCAGTAGTAGAGGTACAATTTTGTCTTTTAAAAAGCGTTGAGACAGTTACATGGGTATGATGGGTATAGAGGGATATGGGCCAAATGCGGGCAATTGGGATTAGCTTAGGGGTTTAAAAAAAAGGGGCGGCATGGACAAGTTGGGCCGAAGGGCCTGTTTCCATGCTGTAAACCGCTATGACTCATGGAGTTCAGGAATGAGATAGGGAATCTGGTGAACTGGTGCAGCAACAATAATCTCTCCCTCAATGTCAACAAAACGAAGGAGATTGTCATCGACTTCAGGAAGCGTAAAGGAGAACCTGTCCCTCGGCCTTTTGGCTAAGATGCAAATGAGATCAGGCCTGGGGGGGCGGAGACGTCTGCCTCCTCCAATCAGCTTGGCTCATGTAGATCAGGCCCAAGACAGGGTAGAGGATTCTAGACTCTGTCTTGTCAGCCTGGATCGGAAATGTCTCAACTTGTTGAGACTCTGAATTGGACTTGATTTGATTGAATTGGAAAAATACATCAACGGGGATGAAGTAGAAAGGCTCGAGAGCTTCAAGTTTCTAGGTGTCCAGATCACCAACAACCTGTCCTCGTCCCCCCCACGCCGACACTATGGTTAAGAAAGCCCCACCAACGCCTCTACTTTCTCAGGAGGCGAAGGAAATTCGGCATGTCCTCTACAAATCTCACCAACTTTTACAGATGCCCCATAGAAAGCATCCTTTCCGGGTGTATCACAGCTTGGTCTGGGGCTCCTGCTCTGCCCAAGTCCGCAAGGAACTACAAAGGATCGTGAATGTAGCCCAATCCATCACGCAAACCAGCCTCCCATCCATTGGCTCCGTCTACACTTCCCGCTGCCTCGGGGAAAAGCAGCCGGCATAATCAAGGACCCCCCCCAACACACCCCGGACATTCTCTCTTCCACCTTCTTCCGTCGGGGAAAAGATACAAAAGTCTGAGGTCACGAACCGACCGACTCAAGAACAGCTTCTTCCCTGCTGCTGTCAGACTTTTGAATGGACCGACCTTATATTAAGTTGATCTTTCTCTACACCCTAGCTATGACTGTAACACTACATTCTGCACCCTCTCCTTTCCTTCTCTATGAACGGTATGCTTTGTCTGTATAGCGCGCAAGAAACAATACTTTTCACTGTATCCCGATACACGTGACAATAATGAATCAAATCAAAGATGTGCAGGTTAGGAGGATTGGCCGTGCTAAATTGCCCCTTAGTGTCAGGGGGATTAGCAGGGTAGATACATGGGGTTATGGGACTTGGGCCTGGGTGGGATTGTGGTCGGTGCAGACTCGATGGGCCGAATGGCCTCCTCCTGCACTGCAGGGTTTCGACGGGATGACAGAGGTTAATGCCCACTTACTACAGGAACCCCCACCTCATCCTCCCTCTCTTCCACAACAACCGCGCCCACCCACCACCACCTCCACCCCCGCCCACCCACCTCCACCCCCGCCCACCCACCTCCACCCCCGCCCACCCACCTCCACCCCCGCCCACCCACCTCCACCCCCGCCCACCCACCTCCACCCCCGCCCACCCACCTCCACCCCCGCCCACCCACCTCCACCCCCGCCCCCCCACCACCACCACCGCCCCCCCCCCACCACCACCCCCGCCCCCCCACCACCACCCCCGCCCCCCACCACCACCCCCGCCCCCCCACCACCACCCCCGCCCCCCCACCACCACCCCGCCCCCACCACCACCCCCGCCCCCCCACCACCACCCCCGCCCCCCCACCACCACCCCCGCCCCCCCACCACCACCCCGCCCCCCCACCTCCGCCCCCCCCACCTCCACCCCCCGCCCCCCCACCTCCACCCCCGCCCCCCCACCTCCACCCCCGCCCCCCCACCTCCACCCCCCACCTCCACCCCCCCACCTCCACCCCCCCACCTCCACCCCCCCACCTCCACCCCCCCACCTCCACCCCCCCACCTCCACCCCCCCACCTCCACCCCCCCACCTCCACCCCCCCACCTCCACCCCCCCACCTCCACCCCCCACCTCCACCCCCCCACCTCCACCCCCCCACCTCCACCCCCCCACCACCACCTCCACCCCCGCCCCCCCACCACCACCTCCACCCCCGCCCCCCCACCACCACCTCCACCCCCGCCCCCCCACCACCACCTCCACCCCCGCCCCCCCACCACCACCTCCACCCCCGCCCCCCCACCACCACCTCCACCCCCGCCCCCCCAACACCCCACCACCCTGCCCGGCCCTCCAACTTTCGGCCCAACTTGTCCATGCCGCCCTTTTTAATAACCCCTAAGCTAATCCCAGTTGCCCGCGTTTGGCCCATATCCCTCTATACCCATCGTACCCATAGGTTTAAGGTGAGAGGGGAGAGATACAAAAGTGTCCAGAGGGGCCGTTTTTTCACACAGAGGGTGGTAACTGTCTAAATGCTTTTAAAATTGTACCCGCCTCTACTACTGCCTCTGGCAGCTCGTTCCAGACACTCACCACCCTCTGTGTGGAAAAACTGCCCCTCTGGACACTTTTGTATCTCTCCCCTCTCACCTTAAACCTATGCCCTCTAGTTTTAGACTCCCCTACCTTTGGGGAAAAGATATTGACTATCTAGCTGATCTGTGCCCCTCATTATTTTATAGACCTCTATAAGATCACCCCTCAGCCTCCTACGCTCCAGAGAAAAAAGTCCCAGTCTATCCAGCCTCTCCTTATAACTCCATCCATCAAGTCCCGGTAGCATCCTAGTAAATCTTTTCTGCACTCTTTCTAGTTTAATAATATCCTTTCTATAATAGGGTGACCAGAACTGTACACAGTATTCCAAGTGTGGCCTTACCAATGTCTTGTACAACTTCAACGAGACGTCCCAACTCCTGTGTTCACTGTTCGCATCACAGAGTATATATATATATATATATATCCAGCGTATATCCAGTATATTTGTATCCAGCCAGGATATTCGTGCCCTTCCAATTTAGTTGTGACCCGTCCTTCTTGTACAGGTGCCATCCTCTCCTGAAAACTTCCCAGTGATCCAGGAATATGAAGCCCTCCCTCCTGGACCAGTCCTTTAGCCAAGCGTTCAATTGTACTATCTCCCTATTCCGAGCCTCACTGGCCCGAGGCATTGGGAGCAGCCCAGAGATTGCCACTCTGGAGACCCTACTCTTTAGCCTATTTCCCAACTCCCTGAATAATTGCTCTCGTAGGATCCCCCTGCTCATCCGATCTACGTCATTCGCACCAATGTGTACAATGACATCCGTTTCTTTATCCTCCCCTTTTAAGATGCCTCCTAACCGCTCGGAGACATCCAGTACCCCAGCCCCAGGTAGGCAGGCTACCATCCTGGAGTCCCGTTGGCACCCACAGAATCGCCTGTCCGTGTCTCTAACCGACGCGTCCCCCACCACTATCGCTCTCCTGATCCCTCCCTTTCCGGGCCACAGAGCCTGACTCTGTGCCAGTGACCTGGTCACTGTGTCTTACCCCTGGAGAGTCATCCTCCTCCACACTATCCAAAATATACTTGTTTTGGAGGGGGACAACCACAGGTGAACCCACCACTAATTGCTCACTCCCCTC
Organism: Mustelus asterias; assembly: GCF_964213995.1. Classification (NCBI taxonomy): domain Eukaryota; kingdom Metazoa; phylum Chordata; class Chondrichthyes; order Carcharhiniformes; family Triakidae; genus Mustelus; species Mustelus asterias. The sequence goes on along the minus strand of NW_027594392.1, from coordinate 7,784 downwards.
TCACTGTCGCCGAGCCCTTCCTATTATGAGAGACAGCCACTGGAGTTCTCTCTGGTACGTTACCCTTCTGACCTTTACTCCTCCTAACTGTGACCCACGTGTCTTCCCCCTGAGGCCCCGGTGTACCTACTTCCCTATAACTCATGTCTGTTTGTCTCTCATTCTCCCTGACTCGACCAAGGTCATCAAGCCTTTGCTCCAGTTCCCTGACGCGGTCTTTGTTCTTGATCACCCAGTTCCGTCTGCCTCTCTTTGACATGACAGTATTCTCCCCCCTCCTTTTCCCTTTGCCTCCTGTCCAAGTTTGATCTAAGATCTGGACGGAACAGATCCAGGTGAGATTTCGACCTGGCAACAATCTGATGGAGAGAGCTGGGGGTTGTGAATTTTGGTATAAGATAACCACAATAAGAATCACGGAGAGCTTGGTTCTCACCTGTCATTTTCTTCATCCCCTTCTTCCGAGTTTCAACAGCTCTCTTTGCGAGACCATTCGAAGTCGGATGAAACGGTGCATCAAACACTTGACATATACCATTCTTTTGCATGAATCCTTGAAGTAACTCTCTTGTCAGTGTACTGCAGTTATCCAAAACTAGCGATTCTGGTAAACCATGTGTCACAAAACTTTGATGCAGCTTCTCAATTGTCACAGGAGCTGCTATAAGAGATATTTTTCCAACCGTTTTGTCTGTGCAAGCTACAACATGTGTGGTTCATGAAAGGGCCCTCAAGGTCCACATGCAATCTGTACCACGGGTGACCCAGCCACTCTCAAGGATGAAGTGTTGCCGTTGGAAACATCTTCTGGTTGATTAGACAAGAGGAACAGGACCTCTCCTTGTTGTCCAAGTCCGGATCCATATGAGGACACCTAATATACGATCTGGCCAAACTTGTCAGTCAAGTTGGATGAGCCTCAAGAAATTCATTGCTGATTTGTGAACAAGGGGCCAGAGCAACCAATCTTGACCCCCCACAGTTTGCATCCATCCCAAAGACTTAACTCATCCTTATACTTCGCAAAAGGTTCACAACTCATAGAAACATAGAAAAATTACAGCACAAACAGGCCCTTCGGCCCCACAAGTTGTGCCGAACATATCCCTACCTTCTAGACCTACCTATAACCCTCCATCCTATTAAGCTCCATGTACTCATCCAGGAGTCTCTTAAAAGACCCTATTGAGTTCGCCTCCACCACCACTGACGGCAGCCGATTCCACTCACCCACCACCCTCTGTGTGAAAAACTTACCCCTAACATCTCCCCTGTACCTACCCCCCAGCACCTTAAACCTGTGTCCTCTCGTAGCAGCCATTTCCACCCTGGGAAAAAGCCTCTGAGAGTCCACCCGATCTATGCCTCTCAACATCTGATACACCTCTATTCGGTCTCCTCTCATCCTTCGTCTCTCCAAGGAGAAAAGACCGAGCTCCCTCAGTCTATCCTCATAAGACATGCCACTCAATCCAGGCAACATCCTTGTAAATCTCCTCTGCACCCTTTCAATCTTTTCCACATCCTTCCCATAGTGAGGCGACCAGAACTGAGCACAGTACTCCAAGTGGGGTCTGACGAGGGTCTTATATAGCTGCATCATTATCCCCGGACTCCTAAACTCAATCCCTCGATTGATAAAGGCCAGCACACCATACGCCTTCTTAACCACCTCCTCCACCTGCGGGGCCGATTTCAGAGTCCTATGGACCCGGACCCCAAGGTCCTTCTGATCCTCGACAGTACTAAGAGTCTTTCCCTTTATATTGTACTCCTTCATCCCATTTGACCTGCCAAAATGGACCACTACGCATTTATCTGGGTTGAAGTCCATCTGCCACTTCTCCGCCCAATCTTGCATCCTATCTATGTCCCTCTGTAACTTCTGACATCCCTCCAGACTATCCACAACCCCACCAACCTTCGTGTGGTCGGCAAACTTACCAACCCATCCCTCCACTTCCTCATCCAGGTCATTTATGAAAATGACAAACCGCAAGGGTCCCAGAACAGATCCCTGGGGCACTCCACTGGTGACCCACCTCCAATTAGAAAAAGACCCATCTATACACACTCTCTGCCTCAGAGAGGCATCGTCTTCAAGAATAGTTGGCCATCCTTTCATCAAAAATCCCCTGACTTGAGACAGGATCACTTTCCATGCACTGCTTAATCTGATGAGCACTAACTGGAGATTGGGTAAGTCCCTCCAGTGAGAAAATGGTCTCAGAAGAAGACAGTACAATGGATGGCAAACCCAGTAAAGGCAGATGAATCAACACGTTCAGATTTTGATTGCCTTTGTCTGTTCGGTATACAATATTGCATTGATAAACTGACAATGTCTGCACCCAGCATCGCTTTCCTGCTGAGGCAATATCACAGAGTATATCGATATCATTAGATACAGAGTAAAGCTCCCTCTGCACTGTCCCCGTCAAACACTCCCAGCACAGGTACAGCACGGGGTTAGATACAGAGTAAAGCTCCCTCTACACTGTCCCCCATCAAACACTCCCAGGACAGGTACAGCACGGGGTTAGATACAGAGTAAAGCTCCCTCTACACTGTCCCCGTCAAACACTCCCAGCACAGGTACAGCACGGGGTTAGATACAGAGTAAAGCTCCCTCTACACTGTCCCCATCAAACACTCACAGGACAGGTACAGCACGGGGTTAGATACAGAGTAAAGCTCCCTCTACACTGTCCCCCATCAAACACTCCCAGGACAGGTACAGCACGGGGTTAGATACAGAGTAAAGCTCCCTCTGCACTGTCCCCATCAAACACTCCCAGGACAGGTACAGCACGGGGTTAGATACAGAGTAAAGCTCCCTCTGCACTGTCCCCATCAAACACTCACAGGACAGGTACAGCACGGGGTTAGATACAGAGTAAAGCTCCCTCTGCACTGTCCCCATCAAACACTCCCAGGACAGGTACAGCACGGGGTTAGATACAGAGTAAAGCTCCCTCTGCACTGTCCCCATCAAACACTCCCAGGACAGGTACAGCACGGGGTTAGATACAGAGTAAAGCTCCCTCTGCACTGTCCCCATCAAACACTCCCAGCACAGGTACAGCACGGGGTTAGATACAGAGTAAAGCTCCCTCTACACTGTCCCCATCAAACACTCCCAGGACAGGCGCAGCACGGGGTTAGATACAGAGTAAAGCTCCCTCTGCACTGTCCCCATCAAACACTCCCAGGACAGGTACAGCACGGGGTTAGATACAGAGTAAAGCTCCCTCGACACTGTCCCCATCAAACACTCCCAGGACAGGTACAGCACGGGGTTAGATACAGAGTAAAGCTCCCTCTGCACTGTCCCCATCAAACACTCCCAGCACAGGTACAGCACGGGGTTAGATACAGAGTAAAGCTCCCTCTACACTGTCCCCATCAAACACTCCCAGGACAGGCGCAGCACGGGGTTAGATACAGAGTAAAGCTCCCTCTGCACTGTCCCCATCACACACTCCCAGCACAGGTACAGCACGGGGTTAGATACAGAGTAAAGCTCCCTCTGCACTGTCCCCATCAAACACTCCCAGGACAGGTACAGCACGGGGTTAGATACAGAGTAAAGCTCCCTCGACACTGTCCCCAACACTCCCAGGACAGGTACAGCACGGGGTTAGATACAGAGTAAAGTTCCCTCGACACTGTCCCCCATCAAACACTCCCAGGACAGGTACAGCACGGGGTTAGATACAGAGTAAAGCTCCCTCTACACTGTCCCCATCAAACACTCCCAGGACAGGTACAGCACGGGGTTAGATACAGAGTAAAGCTCCCTCGACACTGTCCCCATCAAACACTCCCAGGACAGGTAGAGCACGGGGTTAGATACAGAGTAAAGCTCCCTCTACACTGTCCCCCCATCAAACACTCCCAGGACAGGTACAGCACGGGGTTAGATACAGAGTAAAGCTCCCTCTACACTGTCCCCATCAAACACTCCCAGGACAGGTACAGCACGGGGTTAGATACAGAGTAAAGCTCGATCTACACTGTCCCCATCAAACACTCCCAGGACAGGTACAGCACGGGGTTAGATACAGAGTAAAGCTCCCTCTGCACTGTCCCCATCGAACACTCCCAGGACAGGTACAGCACGGGGTTAGATACAGAGTAAAGCTCCCTCTACACTGTCCCCATCAAACACTCCCAGGACAGAGACAGCACGGGGTTAGATACAGAATAAAGCTCCCTCTACACTGTCCCCATCAAACACTCCCAGGACAGGTACAGCACGGGGTTAGATACAGAGTAAAGCTCCCTCGACACTGTCCCCAACACTCCCAGGACAGGTACAGCACGGGGTTAGATACAGAGTAAAGTTCCCTCGACACTGTCCCCATCAAACACTCCCAGGACAGGTACAGCACGGAATTAGATACAGAGTAAAGCTCCCTCAACACTGTCCCCCATCAAACACTCCCAGGACAGGTACAGCACGGGGTTAGATACAGAGTAAAGCTCCCTCTGCACTGTCCCCATCAAACACTCCCAGCACAGGTACAGCACGGGGTTAGATACAGAGTAAAGCTCCCTCTACACTGTCCCCATCAAACACTCCCAGGACAGGCGCAGCACGGGGTTAGATACAGAGTAAAGCTCCCTCTGCACTGTCCCCATCAAACACTCCCAGCACAGGTACAGCACGGGGTTAGATACAGAGTAAAGCTCCCTCTGCACTGTCCCCATCAAACACTCCCAGGACAGGTACAGCACGGGGTTAGATACAGAGTAAAGCTCCCTCGACACTGTCCCCAACACTCCCAGGACAGGTACAGCACGGGGTTAGATACAGAGTAAAGTTCCCTCGACACTGTCCCCCATCAAACACTCCCAGGACAGGTACAGCACGGGGTTAGATACAGAGTAAAGCTCCCTCTACACTGTCCCCATCAAACACTCCCAGGACAGGTACAGCACGGGGTTAGATACAGAGTAAAGCTCCCTCGACACTGTCCCCATCAAACACTCCCAGGACAGGTAGAGCACGGGGTTAGATACAGAGTAAAGCTCCCTCTACACTGTCCCCCCATCAAACACTCCCAGGACAGGTACAGCACGGGGTTAGATACAGAGTAAAGCTCCCTCTACACTGTCCCCATCAAACACTCCCAGGACAGGTACAGCACGGGGTTAGATACAGAGTAAAGCTCGATCTACACTGTCCCCATCAAACACTCCCAGGACAGGTACAGCACGGGGTTAGATACAGAGTAAAGCTCCCTCTGCACTGTCCCCATCGAACACTCCCAGGACAGGTACAGCACGGGGTTAGATACAGAGTAAAGCTCCCTCTACACTGTCCCCATCAAACACTCCCAGGACAGAGACAGCACGGGGTTAGATACAGAATAAAGCTCCCTCTACACTGTCCCCATCAAACACTCCCAGGACAGGGACAGCACGGGGTTAGATACAGAGTAAAGCTCCCTCGACACTGTCCCCAACACTCCCAGGACAGGTACAGCACGGGGTTAGATACAGAGTAAAGTTCCCTCGACACTGTCCCCATCAAACACTCCCAGGACAGGTACAGCACGGAATTAGATACAGAGTAAAGCTCCCTCAACACTGTCCCCCATCAAACACTCCCAGGACAGGTACAGCACGGGGTTAGATACAGAGTAAAGCTCCCTCTACACTGTCCCCATCAAACACTCCCAGGACAGGTACAGCACGGGGTTAGATACAGAGTAAAGCTCCCTCTACACTGTCCCCATTAAACACTCCCAGGACAGGTACAGCACGGGGTTAGATACAGAGTAAAGCTCCATCTACACTGTCCCCCATCAAACACTCCCAGGACAGGGACAGCACGGGGTTAGATAACAGAGTAAAGCTCCCTCGACACTGTCCCCATCAAACACTCCCAGGACAGGTACAGCACGGGGTTAGATACAGAGTAAAGCTCCCTCAACACTGTCCGCATCAAACACTCCCAGGACAGGTACAGCACGGGGTTAGATACAGAGTAAAGCTCCCTCTGCAATGTCCCCCATCAAACACTCCCAGGACAGGTACAGCACGGGGTTAGATACAGAGTAAAGCTCCCTCTACACTGTCCCCATCAAACACTCCCAGGACAGGTACAGCACGGGGTTAGATACAGAGTAAAGCTCCCTCTACACTGTCCCCATCAAACACTCCCAGGACAGGTACAGCACGGGGTTAGATACAGAGTAAAGCTCCCTCTACACTGTCCCCCATCAAACACTCCCAGGACAGGTACAGCACGGGGTTAGATACAGAGTAAAGCTCCCTCTAAACTGTCCCCATCAAACACTCCCAGGACAGGTACAGCACGGGGTTAGATACAGAGTAAAGCTCCCTCTGCACTGTCCCCATCAAACACTCCCAGGACAGGTACAGCACGGGGTTAGATACAGAGTAAAGCTCCCTCTACACTGTCCCCATCAAACACTCCCAGGACAGGTACAGCATGGGGTTAGATACACTGTCCCCATCAAACACTCGCAGGACAGGTACAGCACGGGTTAGATACAGAGTAAAGCTCCCTCTGCACTGTCCCCATCAAACACTCCCAGGACAGGTACAGCACGGGGTGAGATACAGAGTAAAGCTCCCTCTACACTGTCCCCATCAAACACTCCCAGGACAGGTACAGCACGGGGTTAGATACAGAGTAAAGCTCCCTCTACACTGTCCCCATCAAACACTCCCAGGACAGGTACAGCACGGGGTTAGATACAGAGTAAAGCTCCCTCTACACTGTCCCCCATCAAACACTCCCAGGACAGGTACAGCACGGGGTTAGATACAGAGTAAAGCTCCCTCTACACTGTCCCCATCAAACACTCCCAGGACAGGTACAGCACGGGGTTAGATACAGAGTAAAGCTCCCTCTACACTGTCCCCATCAAACACTCCCAGGACAGGTACAGCACGGGGTTAGATACAGAGTAAAGCTCCCTCTACACTGTCCCCATCAAACACTCCCAGGACAGGTACAGCACGGGGTTAGATACACTGTCCCCATCAAACACTCGCAGGACAGGTACAGCACGGGGTTAGATACAGAGTAAAGCTCCCTCTGCGCTGTCCCCATCAAACACTCCCAGGACAGGTACAGCACGGGGTGAGATACAGAGTAAAGCTCCCTCTACACTGTCCCCATCAAACACTCCCAGGACAGGTACAGCACGGGGTTAGATACAGAGTAAAGCTCCCTCTACACTGTCCCCATCAAACACTCCCAGGACAGGTACAGCACGGGGTTAGATACAGAGTAAAGCTCCCTGTACATAATAAGGAGACCAAGACTTTTTTGTTGTGATTTATTGTCACGTATATTGGGATACGGTGAAAAGTATTGATTTTTAAACGCGGGTCCCTAGCCAAATTAGGCACTTTACCACAAAAGTCTGCGCTGTACAGACCAAGCATACCGTTCATAGAGAAGGAAAGGAGAGGGTGCAGAATGTAGTGTTACAGTCACAGCTCGGGTGTAGAGAAAGATCAGCTTAATATAAGGTCGGTCCATTCAAAAGTCTGACAGCAGCAGGGAAGAAGCTGTTCTTGAGTCGGTCGGTCCGTGACCTCAGACTTTTGTATCTTTTTCCGATGGAAGAAGGTGGAAGAGAGAATGTCCGAGGTGTGTGGGGGGGGTCCTTGATTACGCCGGCTGCTTTTCCCCGAGGCTGCGGGAAGTGTAGACGGACGGAGTCAATGGATGGGAGGTTGGTTTGCGTGATGGATTGGGCTACATTCACGATCCTTTGTAGTTCCTTGCGGTCTTGGGC
>NW_027594391.1:0-18214 GCF_964213995.1 Mustelus asterias | reverse complement strand
CCCCCGATCACTGACCCCCCGATTACTGACCCTCCCCATCACTGACCCCCCGATCACTGACCTCCCCCGATCACTGACCCCCTCCCAATCAATGTCCCCTTCCCCATCAATGACCCCCCTGATCACTGACACCCCCGATCACTGACCCCACTCCCAATCACTGTCCCCTTCCCCATCAATGACCCCCCCGATCACTGACCCCCCCGATTACTGACCCCCTTCCCCATCACTGACCCTCCCCATCACTGACTCCCCCGATCACTGACCCTCCCCATCACTGATCCCCCCGATCACTGACCCTCCCCATCACTGACCCCCCCGATCACTGACCTCCCAATCACTGACCCTCCCCAACACTGACCCCCCCGATCACTGACCCCCCAATCACTGACCCCCCCGATCAATGACCCCCCCGATCACTGACCATCCCGATCACTGACCCCCCCGATCACTGACGCCCCAATCACTGACCCCCCTGATCACTGACCCCCCCGATCACAGACCCACCCGATCACTGACCCCCCTCCCCATCACTGATCCCCCCGATCACTGACGCCCCCGTTCACTGACCCCCCTCCCCATCACTGACCCCCCCGATCACTGACCCCCCTCCCCATCACTGACCCCCCCGATCACTGACCCCCCTCCCCATCACTGACCCACCTCTGATCACTGACACCCTCCCTATCACTGAACCCACCCCCCGATCACTGACCCCCCGATCACTGACCCACCGATCACTGACTCCCCCCTCCCCATCACTGACCCCCCCGATCACTGACCACCCTCCCCATCACTGACCCCCCCGATCACTGACCCCCCTCCCCATCACTGACCCACCTCTGATCACTGACACCCTCCCTATCACTGAACCCACCCCCCGATCACTGACCCCCCGATCACTGACCCACCTCCCCATCACTGTCCCTCCCCATCACTGACCCCCCCACCAATCACTGAACCCCCGCCCCATCACTGACCCTCCCCTTCGCTGACCCCCCTCCCCATCACTGACCCCCCCCGATCACTGACCCCCCCGATCACTGACCCACCTCCCCATCACTGTCCCTCCCCATCACTGACCCCCCTCCCCATCACTGAAACCCCCAATCACTGAACCCCCTCCCCATCACTGACCCCCCTCCCCATCACTGAACCCCCCAATCACTGAACCCCCTCCCCATCACTGACCCTCCCCATCACTGACCCCCCTCCCCATCACTGACCCCCCCGATCACTGACCCCCCCGATCACTAACCCCCCCGATCACTGACCCCCCCCGATCACTGACCCCCCGATCACTGACCCCCCCCCGATCACTGACCCCCCCGATCACTGACCCCCCATCACTGCCCCCCCATCACTGACACCCCCCGATCACTGACCCCCCGATCACTGACCCCCCCGATCACTGACCCTCCCCATCACTGACCCCCCCGATCACTGACCCCCCCGATCACTGACCCCCCGATCACTGACCCCCCCGATCACTGACCCTCCCCAACACTGACCCCCCCGATCACTGACCCCCCCGATCACTGACCCCCCGATCACTGACCCCCCTGATCAGTGACCCCCCCGATCACTGACACCCCGATCACTGACCCCCCCGATTGCTGACCCGCCGATCACTGTACCCCCTCATCACTGACCCTCCCCATCACTGACCCCCCCAATCACTGACCCTCCCGATCACTGACCCCCCTCCCCATCACTGACCCCCCCGTTCACTGACCCCCCTCCCCATCACTGACCCCCCCGATCACTGACCCCCCGATCACTAACCCCCCCGATCACTGACCCCCCCGATCACTGACCCCCCCGATCATTGACCCCCCCGATCACTGACCCCCCTGATCACTGACCCCCCGATCACTGACCCTCCCGATCACTGACCCCCCCGATCACTGACCCCCCCGATCACTGACCCCCCCGATCACTGACCCCCCGATCACTGACCCCCCCGATCACTGACCCCCCGATCACTGACCCCCCCGATCACTGACCCCCCCGATCACTGCCCCCCCATCACTGCCCCCCATCACTGACCCCCCCGATCACTGACCCCCCGATCACTGACCCCCCCGATCACTGACCCTCCCCATCAATGACCCCCCCGATCACTGACTCCCCAATCACTGACCCCCCGATCACTGACCCCCCCGATCACTGACCCCCCCCAACAGTGACCCCCCCCGATCACTGACCCCCCGATCACTGACCCCCCCCGATCACTGACCCCCCTGATCACTGACCCCCCCGATCACTGACCCCCCCGATCACTGACCCCCCCGATCACTGACCCGCCGATCACTGACCCCCCTCCCCATCACTGACCCGCCGATCACTGACCCCCCCATCACTGACCCTCCCCATCACTGACCCGCCGATCACTGACCCCCCTCATCACTGACCCTCCCCATTACTGACCCCCCCAATCACTGACCCTCCCGATCACTGACCCCCCTCCCCATCACAGACCTCCCCCAATCACTGACCCTCCCGATCACTGACCCCCCCGATTACTGACTCCCCCGATCACTGAACCCCCCCCCGAAAACTGTCCCCCCCGATCACTTACCCTCCCCATCACAGACCCCTCGATCACTGACCCCCCCGATCACTGACCCCCCCCTGATTACTGACCCCCCGATCACTGACCCCCCCGATCACTGACCCCCCCGATCACTGACCCCCCCCGATCACTGACCCCCCCGATCACTGACACCCCCGATCACTGACCCCCCTCCCCATCACTGACCCCCCCGATCACTGACACCCCCGATCACTGACCCCCCTCCCCATCACTGACCCCCCCGATCACTGACACCCCCGATCACTGACCCCCCCCCCGATCACTGACACCCCCGATCACTGACCCCCCCGATCACTGAACCCCCTCCTCATCACTGACGCCCCTCCCCATCACTGACCCCCCCGATCACTGACCCTCCCCATCACTGACCCCCCCGATCACTGACCCTCCCCATCACTGACCCCCCCGATTACTGAGCCCTCCAATCACTGACCCCCCCGATCACTTACCCTCCCCATCACTGAGCCCGCCGATCACTGACCCCCCCGATCACTGACCCCCCGATCACTGACCCCCCGATCTCTGACTCCCCCCTCCCCATCACTGATCCCCCCACCAAGCACTGAACCCCCTCTCCATCACTGACCCTCCCCATCGCTGACCCCCCTCCCCATCACTGACCCCCCCGATCACTGACCCCCCCGATCACTAACCCCACCGATCACTGACCCCCCCCCGATCACTGACCCCCCGATCACTGACCCCCCCGATCACTGACCCCCCCGATCACTGCCCCCCATCACTGCCCCCATCACTGACCCCCCTCGATCACTGACCCCCCTCCCAATCAATGTCCCCTTCCCCATCAATGACCCCCCCGATCACTGACCCCCCCGATCACAGACCCACCCGATCACTGACCCCCCTCCCCATCACTGACCCCCCCGATCACTGACCCCCCCGATCACTGACCCCCTCCCCATCACTGACCCCCCCGATCACTGACCCCCCTCCCCATCACTGACCCCCCCGATCACTGACCCCCCTCCCCATCACTGACCCACCTCTGATCACTGACACCCTCCCTATCACTGAACCCACCCCCCGATCACTGACCCCCCGATCACTGACCCCCCGATCACTGACTCCCCCCTCCCCATCACTGACCCCCCCACCAATCACTGAACTCCCACCCCATCACTGACCCTCCCCATCGCTGAACCCCCTCCCCATCACTGACCCCCCCGATCACTGACCCTCCCCATCACTGACCCCCCCGATCACTGACCCTCCCCATCACTGACCCCCCCGATTACTGAGCCCTCCAATCACTGACCCCCCCGATCACTTACCCTCCCCATCACTGAGCCCGCCGATCACTGACCCCCCCGATCACTGACCCCCCGATCACTGACCCCCCGATCTCTGACTCCCCCCTCCCCATCACTGATCCCCCCACCAATCACTGAACCCCCTCTCCATCACTGACCCTCCCCATCGCTGACCCCCCTCCCCATCACTGACCCCCCCGATCACTGACCCCCCCGATCACTAACCCCACCGATCACTGACCCCCCCGATCACTGACCCCCCGATCACTGACCCCCCCGATCACTGACCCCCCCGATCACTGCCCCCCATCACTGCCCCCATCACTGACCCCCCTCGATCACTGACCCCCCGATCACTGCCCCCCCCGATCACTGACCATCCCGATCACTGACCCCCCCGATCACTGACGCCCCAATCACTGACCCCCCTGATCACTGACCCCCCCGATCACAGACCCACCCGATCACTGACCCCCCTCCCCATCACTGATCCCCCCGATCACTGACGCCCCCGTTCACTGACCCCCCTCCCCATCACTGACCCCCCCGATCACTGACCCCCCTCCCCATCACTGACCCCCCCGATCACTGACCCCCCTCCCCATCACTGACCCACCTCTGATCACTGACACCCTCCCTATCACTGAACCCACCCCCCGATCACTGACCCCCCGATCACTGACCCACCTCCCCATCACTGTCCCTCCCCATCACTGACCCCCCCACCAATCACTGAACCCCCGCCCCATCACTGACCCTCCCCTTCGCTGACCCCCCTCCCCATCACTGACCCCCCCGATCACTGACCCACCTCCCCATCACTGTCCCTCCCCATCACTGACCCCCCTCCCCATCACTGAAACCCCCAATCACTGAACCCCCTCCCCATCACTGACCCCCCTCCCCATCACTGAACCCCCCAATCACTGAACCCCCTCCCCATCACTGACCCTCCCCATCACTGACCCCCCTCCCCATCACTAACCCCCCCGATCACTGACCCCCCCCGATCACTGACCCCCCGATCACTGACCCCCCCGATCACTGACCCCCCCGATCACTGACCCCCCATCACTGCCCCCCCATCACTGACACCCCCCGATCACTGACCCCCCGATCACTGACCCCCCGATCACTGACCCTCCCCATCACTGACCCCCCCGATCACTGACCCCCCCGATCACTGACCCCCCGATCACTGACCCCCCCGATCACTGACCCTCCCCAACACTGACCCCCCCGATCACTGACCCCCCCGATCACTGACCCCCCGATCACTGACCCCCCTGATCACTGACCCCCCCGATCACTGACACCCGATCACTGACCCCCCCGATTACTGACCCGCCGATCACTGACTCCCCTCATCACTGACCCTCCCCATCACTGACCCCCCCAATCACTGACCCTCCCGATCACTGACCACCCTCCCCATCACTGACCCCCCCGATCACTGACCCCCCTCCCCATCACTGACCCCCCCGATCACTGACCCCCCGATCACTAACCCCCCCGATCACTGACCCCCCCGATCACTGACCCCCCCGATCACTGACCCCCCCGATCACTGACCCCCCTGATCACTGACCCCCCGATCACTGACCCTCCCGATCACTGACCCCCCCGATCACTGACCCCCCCGATCACTGACCCCCCCGATCACTGACCCCCCGATCACTGACCCACCCGATCACTGACCCTCCCGATCACTGACCCCCCCGATCACTGACCCCCCGATCACTGACCCCCCCGATCACTGACCCTCCCGATCACTGCCCCCCCATCACTGCCCCCCATCACTGACCCCCCCCGATCACTGACCCCCCGATCACTGACCCCCCCGATCACTGACCCTCCCCATCACTGACCCCCCCGATCACTGACCCCCCCGATCACTGACCCACCTCCCCATCACTGTCCCTCCCCATCACTGACCCCCCTCCCCATCACTGAAACCCCCAATCACTGAACCCCCTCCCCATCACTGACCCCCCTCCCCATCACTGAACCCTCCAATCACTGAACCCCCCTCCCCATCACTGACCCTCCCCATCACTGACCCCCCTCCCCATCACTGACCCCCCCGATCACTGACCCCCCCGATCACTAACCCCACCGATCACTGACCCCCACCCGATCACTGACCCCCCGATCACTGACCCCCCCGATCACTGACCCCCCCGATCACTGCCCCCCATCACTGCCCCCATCACTGACCCCCCTCGATCACTGACCCCCCGATCACTGACCCCCCCGATCACTGACCCTCCCCATCACTGACCCCCCCGATCACTGACCCCCCCGATCTCTGACCCCCCTCCCCATCACTGACCCCCCCGATCACTAACCCCCCCGATCACTGACCCCTCCCCGATCACTGACCCCCCGATCACTGACCCCCCCGATCACTGACCCCCCTCCCCATCACTGACCCCCCCGATCACTGACCCCCCGATCACTGACCCCCCCGATCACTGACCCTCCCCAACACTGACCCCCCCCCGATCACTGACCCCCCCGATCACTGACCCCCCCGATCACTGACCCCCTCGATCACTGACCCCCCCGATCACTGACCCTCCCGATCACTGAACCCCCCGATCACTGCCCCCCATCACTGACCCCCCCGATCACTGACCCCCCCGATCACTGACCCTCCCCATCACTGACCCCCCTCCCCATCACTGACCTCCCCCAATCACTGACCCTCCCGATCACTGACCCTCCCGATCACTGACCCTGCCGATCACTGACCCCCCCGATCACTGACCCCCCGATCACTGACCCTGCCGATCACTGACCCCCCTCCCCCAATCACTGACCTCCCCACTTCTGAATGCTGGCCCAATGGCGTCCTGGCCACCTCCCCCTCCGATCAACCCCTTGCTCTCTCCCTCACTTACCCCACTTAAAGAGTGGCATCCGGTCCCCCCAATCACCAATCACCTCCCCGATAGATCCCGCCCCCAGTCGGCCCAACCCCCTCCTATCGCACCCGCTTGACACTGCCCAGTGCCCGGTGGGCAGTGCCAGTGTGCCAACTGGGAATTGTACGTGGGGTGGAATTTTACCATATGTTTTCCAAGTGTCCAGCTAGTCTGAGAATGGGAGCGTTGTAGATCTGTTTTTGGGTTCATTTTCACAGCCAATCTTATGCACTCTGTCTCTGAAAGGATGACCTTGACAGTTTCTAGCCAGAGAGGCTGTAGATGAGGATTTACTCGGAGACTGCGTGGAAGACACAGTCTGTGAATGTGGTGCAGGCAGATTCACACAGTGAGGGGTTAGGATCTGGAATGTACTGTCTGAGAGTGTGGTGGAGACAGATTAACACAGTGAGTCGTTAGGATCTGGAATGTACTGTCTGAGAGTGTGGTGGAGACAGATTAACACAGCGAGTGGTTAGGATCTGGAATGTACTGTCTGAGAGTGTGGTGGAGACAGATTCACGCAGTGAGGGATTAAGATCTGGAATGCAGTGTCTGAGAGTGTGGTGGAGACAGATTCACACAGTGAGGGGTTAGGATCTGGAATGTACTGTCTGAGAGTGTGGTGGAGACAGATTAACACAGTGAGTCGTTAGGATCTGGAATGTACTGTCTGAGAGTGTGGTGGAGACAGATTAACACAGCGAGTGGTTAGGATCTGGAATGTACTGTCTGAGAGTGTGGTGGAGACAGATTCACGCAGTGAGGGATTAAGATCTGGAATGCAGTGTCTGAGAGTGTGGTGGAGACAGATTCACACAGCGAGTGGTTAGGATCTGGAATGTACTGTCTGAGAGTGTGGTGGAGACAGATTAACACAGCGAGTGGTTAGGATCTGGAATGTACTGTCTGAGAGTGTGGTGGAGACAGATTCACGCAGTGAGGGATTAAGATCTGGAATGCAGTGTCTGAGAGTGTGGTGCAGATAGATTCACACAGTGAGTGGTTAGGATCTGGAATGCACTGTCTGAGAGTGTGGTGCAGATAGATTCACACAGTGAGTGGTTAGGATCTTTCCTAGGATCTTTTGGGGCGGCATGGTAGCACAGTGGTTAGCACCGCTGCTTCACAGCTCCAGGGACCTGGGTTCGATTCCCGGTTTGGGTCACTGTCTGTGTGGAGTTTGCACATTCTCCTCGTGTCTGCGTGGGTTTCCTCTGGGTGCTCCAGTTTCCTCCCACAGTCCAAAGACGTGCCGGATAGGTGGATTGGCCATGCTAAAGAATTGCCCCTTTGTGTCCTGAGATGCGTCGGTTAGAGAGATTAGTGGGTAAAATATGTAGGGATATGGGGATAGGGCCTGGGTGGGATTGTAGTCAGTGCAGACTCGATGGGCCGAATGGCCTCTTTCTGTACTGTAGGGTTTCTATGTTTCTATGATCTGGAATGTACTGTCTGAGAAAGTGGTGGAGACGGATTCGCACAGCGAGTGGTTAGGATCTGGAATGTACTGTCTGAGAGTGTGGTGGAGACCGATTCACACAGCGAGTGGTTAGGATCTGGAACGCACTGTCTGGGAGTGTGGTGGAGACAGATTCACCCAGCGAGTGGTTAGGATCTGGAATGCACTGTCTGAGAGTGTGGTGGAGACAGATTCACACAGCGAGTGGTTAGGATCTGGAAAGTACTCTCTGAGAGTGTGGTGGAGACAGATTCACACAGCGAGTGGTTAGGGTCTGGAATGTACTGTCTGAGAGTGTGGGGGAGACAGATTCACGCAGCGAGTGGTTAGGATCTGGAATGCACTGTCTGAGAGTGTGGTGGAGACAGATTCAAGCAGCGAGTGGTTAGGATCTGGAATATACTCTCTGAGAGTGTGGTGGAGACAGATTCACACAGCGAGTGGTTAGGGTCTGGAATGTACTGTCTGAGAGTGTGGTGGAGACAGATTCACACAGCGAGTGGCTAGGATCTGGAATGTACTGTCTGAGAGTGCGGTGGAGACTGATTCACACAGCGAGTGGCTAGGGTCTGGAATGTACTGTCTGAGAGTGCGGTGGAGACAGATTCACACAGCGAGTGGTTAGGGTCTGAAATGTACTGTCTGAGAGTGTGGTGGAGAAAGATTCACACAGTGAGTGGTTAGGGTCTGGAATGTACTGTCTGAAAAACGGGTGGCGACAGGTTCACACAGCGAGTCGTTCGAATCTGGAATATACTGTCTGAGAGTGTAGTGGAGACAGATTCACACAGTGAGTGGTTAGGATCTGGAATGTACTGTCTGAGAGTGTGGTGGAGACAGATTCACACAGTGAGTGGTTAGGATCTGGAATGTACTGTCTGAGAGTGTGGTGGGGACAGATTCACACGGCGAGTGGTTCGGGTCTGCAATGTACTGTCTGAGAGTTTGGTGGAGACAGATTCACACAGCGAGTGGTTAGGGTCTGCAATGAACTGTCTGAGAGTGTCCTGTAGACAGATTCACACAGCGAATGGTTAGAATCTGGAATGTACTATCTGAGAGTGTGGTGGAGAGAGATTCGCACAGCGAAGTGTTTAGGATCTGGAATGTACTATCTGAGAGTGTGGTGGAGACCGATTCACACAGTGAGTGGTTAGGGTCTGGAATGCACTGTCTGAGAGTGTGGTGGAAACAGATTCACACAGCGAGTGGTTAGGGTCTGCTATGTACTGTCTGAGAGTGTGGTGGGGACCGATTCACACAGCGAGTGGATAGGGTCTGGAATGTACTGTCTGAGAGTGTGGTGGAGACAGATTCTCGCGGAGAGTGGTTCGGATCTGGAATGTACTACCTAATAGTGTGTTGGAGACAGATTCACACAGCGAGTGGTTAGGATCTGGAATGCACTGTCTGAGAGTGTGGTGCAGACAGATTCACACAGCGAGTGGTTAGGGTCTGCTATGTACTGTCTGAGAGTGTGGTGGGGACCGATTCACACAGCGAGTGGATAGGGTCTGGAATGTACTGTCTGAGAGTGTCCTGTAGACAGAATCACACAACGAATGGTTAGGATCTGGAATGTACTGTCTGAGAGTGTGGTGGAGACAGATTCACACAGCGAGTGGTTAGGATCTGGAATGAAATGTCTGAGAGTGCGTTGGAGACAGATTCACACGGAGAGTTGTTAGGATCTGGAATGTACTGTCTGAGAGTGTGGTGGAGACAGATTCACACGGAGAGTGGTTCGGATCTGGACTGCACTGTGTGAGAGTGTGGTGGAGACAGATTCACACAGCGAGTGGTTAGGATCTGGAATGTACTGTCTGAGAGTGTGGTGGAGACAGATTCACACAGTGAGTGGTTAGGATCTGGAATGTACTGTCTGAGAGTGCGGTGGAGACAGATTCACACAGCGAGTGGTTAGGATCTGGAATGTACTGTCTGAGAGTGTGGAGGAGACAGATTCACACAGCGAGTGGTTAGGATCTGGAATGTACTGTCTGAGAGTGCGGTGGAGACAGATTCACACAGCGAGTGGTTCGGATCTGGAATGTACTGTCTGAGAGTGCGGTGGAGACAGATTCACACAGCGAGTGGTTAGGATCTGGAATGTACTGTCTGAGAGTGTGGAGGAGACCGATTCACACAGCGAGTGGTTCGGATCTGGAATGAAATGTCTGAGAGTGTGTTGGAGACAGATTCACACGGAGAGTGGTTCGGATCTGGAATGCACTGTCTGAGAGTGTGGTGGAGACAGATTCACACAGCGAGTGGTTAGGGTCTGGAATGTACTGTCTGAGAGTGTGGTGGAGACAGATTCACACAGCGAGTGGTTAGGGTCTGGAATGTACTGTCTGAGAGTGTGGAGGAGACAGATTCACACAGCGAGTGGTTCGGATCTGGAATGAAATGTCTGAGAGTGTGTTGGAGACAGATTCACACAGCGAGTGGTTAGGATCTGCAATTCACTCTCTGAGAGTGTGGTGGAGACAGATTCACACCAAGTGTTTAGGATCTGGAATGTACTGTCGGAGACTGTGGCGGAGACCGATTCACACAGCGAGTGGTTAGGATCTGGAATGTACTGGCTGAGAGTGTGGTGGAGACAGATTCACACGGAGAGTGGTTAGGATCTGGAAAACACTGTCTGAGAGTATGGTGGAGACAGATTCACACAGCGAGTGGTTAGGATCTGGAAAACACTGTCTGAGAGTATGGTGGAGACTGATTCACACAGTGAGTGGTTAGGGTCTGGAATGTGCTGTCTGAGAGTGTGGGGGAGACAGATTCACACGGAGAGTGGTTCGGATCTGGAATGTACTGTCTGAGAATGAGATCGAGACACATTCACACAGCGAGTGGTTAGGATTTGGAATGCACTGTCTGAGAGTGTGGTGGAGACAGATTCACACAGTGAGTGGTTAGGGTCTGGAATGTACTGTCTGAAAAACGGGTGGAGACAGATTCACACAGCGAGTGGTTAGGATCTGGAATGCACTGTCTGAGAGTGTGGTGGAGACAGATTCACACAGCGAGTGGTTCGAATCTGGAATGTACTGTCTGAGAGTTTATTGGAGACAGAGTCACACAGCGAGTGGTTCGGGTCTGGAATGTAATGTCTGAGGGTGTGGTGGGGACAGATTCACACGGCGAGTGGTTAGGGTCTGCAATGTACTGTCTGAGAGTTTGGTGGAGACAGATTCACACAGCGAGTGGTTAGGGTCTGCAATGAACTGTCTGAGAGTGTCCTGTAGACAGATTCACACAGCGAGTGGTTAGGGTCTGGAATGTGCAGTCGGATATTTCGGTTGAGACAGATTCACAGAGTGAGTGGTTTGGATCTGGAATGCACTGTCTGAGAGTGTGGTGGAGACAGATTCACAGACTGAGTGGTGAGGATCTGGAATGCACTGTCTGAGTGTGTGGTGGAGACAGATTCACACAGTGAGTGGTTAGGATCTGGAATGTACTGTCTGAGAGTGCGGTGGAGACAGATTCACACAGCGAGTGGTTAGGATCTGGAATGAAATGTCTGAGAGTGTGTTGGAGACAGATTCACACAGCGAGTGGTTAGGATCTGCAATTCACTCTCTGAGAGTGCGGTGGAGACAGATTCACAGAGTGAGTGGTTAGGATCTGGAATGTACTGTCTGAGAGTGTGGTGGAGACAGATTCACACAGCGAGTGGTTAGGATCTGGAATGTACTGTCTGAGAGTGTGGTGGAGACAGATTCACACAGTGAGTGGTCAGGATCTGGAATGTACTGTCTGAGAGTGTGGTGGAGACAGATTCACACAGTGAGTGGTCAGGATCTGGAATGTACTGTATGAGAGTGTGGTGGAGACAGATTCACACAGCGAGGAGTTAGGGTCTGGAATGAACTGTCTGAGAGTGTGGTGGAGACAGATTCACACGGAGAGTTGTTACTATCTGGACTGTACTGTCTCAGAGTGACCTGGAGACAGGTTCACACAGCGAGTGGTTAGGATCTGGAATGTACTGTCTGAGAATTTGATTGAGACACATTCACACAGCGAGTGGTTAGGATTTGGAATGCATTGTCTGAGAGTGTGGAGGAGACAGATTCACACAGCGAGTGGTTAGGGCCTGGAGTGTACTGTCTGAGAGTGTGGTGGAGACAGATTCACACAGCGAGTGGTTAGGGTCTGGAATGAACTGTCTGAGAGTGTCCTGTCGACAGATTCACACAGCGAGTGGTTAGGATCTGGAATGTACTGTCTGAGAGTGTGGTGGAGACAGATTCACACAGCGAGTGGATAGGGTCTGGAATGAACTGTCTGAGAGTGTCCTGTCGACAGATTCACACAGCGAATGGTTAGGATCTGGAATGTACTGTCTGAGAGTGTGGAGGAGACAGATTCACACAGCGTGTGGTTAGGATCTGGAATGTCCTGGCTGAGAGTGTGGTGGAGACAGATTCACACGGAGAGTGGTTAGGAGCTGGAAAACACTGTCTGAGAGTATGGTGGAGACAGATTCACACAGCGAGTGGTTAGGATCTGGAAAACACTGTCTGAGAGAATGGTGGAGACAGATTCACACGGAGAGTGGTTAGGATCTGGAATGTACTGTCTGAGAGTGTGTTGGAGACAGATTCACACAGCGAGTGGTTAGGCTCTGGAATGCAGTGTCTGAGAGTGTGGTGGAGACTGATTCCCACAGCGAGTGGTTCGGATCTGGAATGTACTGTCTGAGTCTGTGGTGGAGACAGATTCACACGGAGAGTGTTTCGGGTCTGGAATGCGCTGTCTGAGCGTGTGGTGGAGACAGATTCACCTGGAGAGTGGTTCGGATCTGGAATGGATTGTCTGAGAGACGGTTGGAGACAGATTCACACAGCGAGTGGTTCGGATCTGGAATGTACTGTGTGAGAGTGTGGTGGAGACAGATTCACACGGAGAGTGGTTCGGATCTGGAATGTACTGTATGAGAGTATGTCGGAGACAGATTCACACGGAGAGTGGTTCGGATCTGGAATGCGCTGTCTGAGAATGTGGTATAGACAGATTCACACAGCAAGTGGTTAGGATCTGGAATGAAATGTCTGAGAGTGTGAAGGAGACCGATTCACACAGTGAGTGGTTAGGGTCTGGAACGTACTGTCTGAGAGTGTGGTGGAGACAGATTCACGCAGTGAGTGGTTCGGATCTGGAATGCACTGTCTGAGAGTGTGGTGGAGACTGATTCACAAAGCGAGTGGTTAGGATCTGGAATGCACTGTCTGAGAGTGTGGTGGAGACAGATTCACACAGTGAGTGGTTAGGATCTGGAATGTACTGTCTGAGTGTATGGTGGAGACAGATTCACACAGTGAGTGGTTAGGATCTGGAATGTACTGTCTGAGAGTTTGGTGGAGACAGATACAGACAGCGAGTGATTGGAATCTGGAATGTACTGTCTGAGAGTGTGGTGGAGACAGATTCACACAGCGAGTGGTTAGGATCTGTTATGTACTGTCTGAGAGTTTGTGGGAGACAGATTCACACAGAGAGTTGTTAGTATCTGGCCTGTACTGTCTCAGAGTTACCTGGAGACAGGTTCACACAGCGAGTGGTTAGGCTCTGTAATGTACTGTCTGAGAGTGCGGTGGAGACAGATTCAAACAGCGAGTTGTTCGGATCTGGAATGTACTGTGTGAGAGTGTGGTGGAGACAGATTCACACGGAGAGTGGTTCGGATCTGGAATGTACTGTCTGAGAGTATGGTGGAGACAGATTCACACAGCGAGTGGTCCGGATCTGGAATATACTGTATGAGAGTATGTCGGAGACAGATTCACACGGAGAGTGGTTCGGATCTGGAATGCGCTGTCTGAGAATGTGGTATAGACAGATTCACACAGCGAGTGGTTAGGGTCTGGAACGTACTGTCTGAGAGTGTGGTGGAGACAGATTCACGCAGTAAGTGGTTCGGATCTGGAATGCACTGTCTGAGAGTGCGGTGGAGACCAATTCACAAAGCGAGTGGTTAGGATCTGGAATGCACTATCTGAGAGTGTGGTAGAGACAGATTCAGACAGCGAGTGGCTCGGATCTGGAATGTACTGTCTTAGAGTGTGGGGGAGACAGATTCAGACAGCGAGTGATTGGAATCTGGAATGTACTGTCAGAGAGAGTGGTGGAGACAGATTCACACAGCGAGTGGTTGGGATCTGGACTGCACTGTCTGAGAGTGTGGTGGAGACAGATTCACACAGCGAGTGGTTAGGATCTGGACTGCACTGTGTGAGAGTTTGGTGGAGACAGATTCACACAGCGAGTGGTTAGGATCTGGACTGCACTGTGTGAGAGTGTGGTGGAGACAGATTCACACAGTGAGTGGTTAGGATCTGGACTGCACTGTGTGAGAGTGTGGTGGAGACAGATTCACACAGTGACTGGTTAGGATCTGGACTGCACTGTGTGAGAGTTTGGTGGAGACAGATTCACACAGCGAGTGGTTAGGATCTGGACTGCACTGTGTGAGAGTGTGGTGGAGACAGATTCACACAGTGAGTGGTTAGGATCTGGACTGCACTGTGTGAGAGTGTGGTGGAGACAGATTCACACAGTGACTGGTTAGGATCTGGACTGCACTGTGTGAGAGTTTGGTGGAGACAGATTCACACAGTGAGTGGTTAGGATCTGGACTGCACTGTGTGAGAGTTTGGTGGAGACAGATTCACACAGTGACTGGTTAGGATCTGGACTGCACTGTGTGAGAGTTTGGTGGAGACAGATTCACACAGCGAGTGGTTAGGATCTGGACTGCACTGTGTGAGAGTGTGGTGGAGACAGATTCACACAGTGAGTGGTTAGGATCTGGACTGCACTGTCTGAGTGTGTGGTGGAGACAGATTCACACAGCGAGTGGTTAGGATCTGGAATGTACTGTCTGAGAGTGTGGTGGAGACAGATTCACACAGCGAGTGGTTAGGATCTGGAATGTACTGTCTGAGAGTGTGTTGGAGACAGATTCACACAGCGAGTGGTTAGGGTCTGGAATGTACTGTCTGAGAGTGTGGTGGAGACAGATTCACACAGCGAGTGGTTAGGGCCTGGAATGTCCTGACTGAGAGCACAGGGCGGGGGGGGGGGGGTTGTTTACACCTAGGGGGGGGTGTTTACTCTGAGGGGGGCGTGGTTGTTTACACTTGGGGGGGGTGTTTACTCTGAGGGGGGTTGTTTACACTTGGGGGGGGTGTTTACTCTGAGGGGGGGGTGTTTACACTTGGGGGGGTGTTTACTCTGAGGGGGAGATTGTTTACTCTGAGGGGGGGTGTTTACACTGAGGGGGGGTGTTTACACTGAGGGGGGGGTGTTTACACTGAGGGGGGGTGTTTACACTGAGGGGGGGTGTTTACTCTGAGGGGGGGTGTTTACACTGAGCCGGGTGTTTACACTGAGCGGGGGGGGGTGTTTACACTGAGCGGGGGGGGTGTTTACACTGAGCGGGGGGGGTGTTTACACTGAGGGGGGGGTGTTTACACTGAGCGGGGGGGGCTGTTTACACTGAGCGGGGGGGGTGTTTACACTGAGCGGGGGGGGTGTTTACACTGAGCGGGGGGGGTGTTTACACTGAGGGGGGGGTGTTAACACTGAGCGGGGGGGCTGTTTACACTGGGGGGGTGGTGTTCACACTGAGCGGGGGGCGTGTTTACACTGAGCGGGGGGGGGGTGTTTACACTGAGCAAGGGGGGAGGTGTTTACACTGAGCGGGGGGCGGTGTTTACACTGAGGAGGGGGGGTGTTTACACTGAGGGGGGGTGTTTACACTGAACACGGGGGGGTGTTTACACTGAGGGGGGGGTGTTTACACTGAGGGGGGGTGTTTACACTGAGCGGGGGGTGTGTTTACACTGAGCGGGGGGGGGGGTGTTTACACTGGGGGGGGGGTGTTTGCACTGGGGGGGGTGTTTACACTGGGGGGGGTGTTTACACTGAGGGGGGGGTGTTTACACTGAGGGGGGCTGTTTACACTGAGCGGGGGTGTGTTTACACTGAGCGGGGGGGGGTGTTTACACTGAGCGGGGGGGGGGGGTTTACACTCGGGGGGGTGTTTACACTGGGGGGGGTGTTTACACTGAGCGGGGGGGGGTGTTTACACTGAGCACGGGGGGGCGGTGTTTACACTGAAGGGGGGGTGTTTACACGGGGGGGTGTTTACATTGAGCGGGGGGGGGGTGTTTACACTGAGGGGGGCAGGTGTTTACACTGAGTGGGGGGTGTTTACACTGAGGGGGGGTAGTGTTTCCACTGAGCGGGGGGGGGGGGGGTGTTTCCACTGAGTGGGGGGTGTTTACACTGAGGGGGGGGGAGTGTTTACACTGAGCGGGGGGGGGGGTGTTTACACTGGGGGGCTGTTTACACTGGGGGGGGTGTTTACACTGGGGGGGGCTGTTTACACAGGGGGGGGGGTGTTTACACTGAGCACGGGGGGGGTGTTTACACTGAGCGGGGGGGGGCGGTGTTTACACTGAGGGGGGGTGTTTACATTGAGGGGGGGGGTGTTTACACTGAGGGGGGGTGTTTACACTGAGAACGGGGGGGGGTGTTTACACTGAGCGGGGGGGGGGTGTTTACACTGAGGAGGGGGTGTTTACACTGAGCGGGGGGGGTGTTTACACTGAGCGGGGGGGGTGTTTACACTGAGCGGGGGGGTGTTTACACTGAGCGGGGGGGTGTTTACACTGAGCGGGGGGGGGGTGTTTACACTGAGCGGGGGGGTGTTTACACTGAGCGGGGGGGGTGTTTACACTGAGGGGGGGGTGCTTACACTGAGGGGGGGGTGTTTACACTGTGAACGGGGGGGGGGGGGGTGTTCACACTGAGCGGGGGGGTGTTTACACTGAGCGGGGGGCTGTTTACACTGAGGAGGGGGTGTTTACACTGAGCGGGGTGGGTGTTTACACTGAGCGGGGGGGGGTGTTTACACTGAGCGGGGGGGGGGTGTTTACACTGAGCGGGGGGGTGTTTACACTGAGCGGGGGGGTGTTTACACTGAGCGGGGGGGGTGTTTACACTGAGGGGGGGGTGTTTACACTGAGCGGGGGGGGGTGTTTACACTGAGGGGGGGTGTTTACACTGAGGGGGGGTGTTTACACTGAGCGGGGGGGTTGTTTACACTGAGCGGGGGGGTGTTTACACTGAGCGGGGGGGTGGGTTTACACTGAGTGGGGGTGTTTACACTGAGCGGGGGTGGGTGTTTACACTGAGCGGGGGGGTGTATACACTGAGGGGGGGTGTTTACACTGAGGGGGGGTGTTTACACTGAGGGGGGGGTGTTTACACTGAGCGGGGGGGGGTGTTTACACTGAGGGGGGGTGTTTACACTGAGGGGGGGGTGTTTACACTGAGCGGGGGGGTTGTTTACACTGAGCGGGGGGGTGTTTACACTGAGCGGGGGGGTGGGTTTACACTGAGTGGGGGTGTTTACACTGAGCGGGGGTGGGTGTTTACACTGAGCGGGGGGTGTATACACTGGGGGGGGGTGTTTACGCTGAGCGGGGGGGTTATTTACACTGGGGGGGATGTTTACACTGAGGGGGGGGGGTTTACACTGAGCGGGGGGGTGTTTACACTGAGCGGGGGGGTGTTTACACTGGGGGGGTGTTTACACTGAGCGGGGGGGGGTGTTTACACTGAGCGGGGGGGTGTTTACACTGAGCGGGGGGGTGGGTTTACACTGAGGGGGGGTGTTTACACTGAGGGGGGAGGGGGGTTTACACTGAGCGGGGGGGTGTATACACTGGGGGGGGGGTGTTTACGCTGAGCGGGGGGGTTGTTTACACTGGGGGGGATGTTTACACTGAGGGGGGAGGGGTGTTTACACTGAGCGGGGGGGGTGTTTACACTGAGCACGGGGGGGGGTGTTTACACTGAGCGGGGAGGTGTGTTTACACTGAGCGGGGGGGGTGTTTACACTGAGCACGGGGGGGGTGTTTACACTGAGGGGGGG
>NW_027594390.1:10000-18217 GCF_964213995.1 Mustelus asterias | reverse complement strand
TATATACTCCTGAGATGATATATATATATAGAGCCAGATATATATATCTGCAGAGATACTCTATAGAGATCGCTCTATATACCCGAGCGAGGAGAGACTCACTATGAGCGAAAACCACTCCCTCACACACACTCGCCTCTCACACACACCTCTCACACACACACTCTCTCTCACACACACACTCTCTCACACACACTCTCTCTCACACACACACTCTCTCACACACACACACACTCTCTCTCTCACACACTCTCTCTCACACACACTCTCTCACACACACTCTCTCTTCACACACACACTCTCTCACACACACTCTCTCTCACACACACACTCTCTCACACACACACTCTCTCTCACACACACACACTCTCACACACACACTCTCTCTCACACACACACTCTCTCTCACACACACACTCTCTCTCACACACACACTCTCTCTCACACACACACACTCTCTCACACACTCTCTCTCACACACACTCTCTCACACACACACTCTCTCTCACACACTCTCTCACACACACACTCTCTCTCACACACACTCTCTCTCACACACACACTCTCTCTCTCTCTCTCACACACACACACACTCTCTCACACTCTCTCTCTCACACACACTCTCTCTCACACACACTCTCTCACACACTCTCTCACACACACACACTCTCTCACACACTCTCTCACACACACACATGTCTGCCTCCTCCTGGATGTGCAGTCACTGACAGTCTCCCTCCACCTTACCCCGATCGCGCATCGAACAATCTTTTTGTGATTAGTCTGCTGGATGGTCTCGCGTAGGTCACGGTCCCCTTGAGACCTCACCCCATCTGTGATCACTATCAGCATCCTATTAGCTCCGTCTCTGGCTCCATTTTCTTTCGTAAAGACCTGTTCCCTGTGGCGGGGGGGGAGACAAGTGGGAAGAGTCAAGAAAGAGTCAAGAAAGCCCCACCAACGCCTCTACTTTCTCAGGGAGACTAAGGAAATTCGGCATGTCAGCTCCGACTCTCACCAACTTTTACAGATGCCCCATAGAAAGCATCCTTTCTGGGTTGTATCACAGCTCGGTCTGGGGCTCCTGCTCTGCCCAAGACCGCAAGGAACTACAAAAGGGGTCGTGAATGTAGCCCAATCCCATCACCAGCCTCCCATCCATTGACTCTGTCTACACTTCCCGCTGCCTCGGGGGGAAAAGCAGCCGGCATAATTAAGGACCCCATGGACCTTCCACCTTCTTCCGTCGGGAACAGGATACAAAAGTCTGAGGTCACGTACCGACCGACTCAAGGACAGCTTCTTCCCTGCTGCTTTTGAATGGACCTACCTCGCATTAAGTTGATCTTTCTCTGCACCCCGAGCTGTGACTGTAACGCTACATTCTGCACCCTCTCCTTTCCTTCTCTATGAACGGTATGCTTTGTCTGTATAGCGCGCAAGGAACAATACTTTTCACTGTATCCCAATACACGTGACAATAATAAGAACATAGAACAGTACAGCACAGAACAGGCCTTTCGGCCCCACGATGTTGTGCCGAGCTTTATCTGAAACCAAGATCAAGCTATCCCACTCCCTATCATCCTGGTGCGCTCCATGTGCCTATCCAATAACCGCTTAAATGTTCCTAAAGTGTCTGACTCCACTATCACTGCAGGCAGTCCATTCCACACCCCAACCACTCTCTGCGTAAAGAACCTACCTCTGATATCCTTCCTGTATCTCCCACCACGAACCCTATAGTTATGCCCCCTTGTAATAGCTCCATCCACCCGAGGAAATAGTCTTTGAACGTTCACTCTATCTATCCCCTTCATCATTTTATAAACCTCTATTAAGTCTCCCCTCAGCCTCCTCCG
Organism: Mustelus asterias; assembly: GCF_964213995.1. Taxonomy (NCBI): domain Eukaryota; kingdom Metazoa; phylum Chordata; class Chondrichthyes; order Carcharhiniformes; family Triakidae; genus Mustelus; species Mustelus asterias. Next base: position 16,355 of record NW_027594390.1, on the reverse strand, counting down.
CTCCAGAGAGAACAGCCCGAGCTCCCTCAACCTTTCCTCATAAGACCTACCCTCCAAACCAGGCAGCATCCTGGTAAATCTCCTCTGCACTCTTTCCAGCGCTTCCACATCCTTCTTATAGTGAGGTGACCAGAACTGCACACAATATTCCAAATGTGGTCTCACCGAGGTCCTGTACAGTTGCAGCATAACCCCACGGCTCTTAAACTCAAACCCCCTGTTAATAAAAGCTAACACACTGTAGGCCTTCTTCACAGCTCTATCCACTTGAGTGGCAACCTTTAGAGATCTGTGGATATGGACCCCAAGATCTCTCTGTTCCTCCACAGTCTTCAGAACCCTTCCTTTGACCCTGTAATCCACATTTAAATTAGTCCGACCAAAATGAATCACCTCACATTTATCAGGGTTAAACTCCATTTGCCATTTTTCAGCCCGTTTATAAAATGATGAAGGGGATAGATAGAGTGGACGTTCAAAGACTATTTCCTCGGGTGGATGGAGCTATTACAAGGGGGCATAACTATAGGGTTCGGGGTGGGAGATACAGGAAGGATATCAGAGGTAGGTTCTTTGCATCCTATCTATGTAAATCAAATCCTTTTCCTTCCCCCCGCTGTACTCTATGAACGGTATGCTTTGTATAGCGCGCAAGAAACAATACTTTTCGCTGTATCCCAATACACGGGAGAATAATAACTCAAATCCAATCACACGCCAGCGGGAGAGACAGTGAGACCTCCACCATTCTAGCCCACTCCCATCAAAGAATGGCAACCCCCAAGCATGGGCCATTCAGCCCATCTAGTAGCTTCTCCCAACGTATGATCCGTTTCCTCGTTCTCGCCGTCTGAAATCCATTTCCAACAGAATACTCCAGGGCAGAGGAGGCACTTCACCAGAGGTGCCAGCACTTCACCAAGTACCAAGTACCCTTCCTTTGAGAGGATGGGAGACATCCCATCTCCACCACCCTCCCAGGCCGCCTATTCCAGACCCTCACCACCCTCCGGGTTAGAACACTCATCCTCAAATCCCACCCCTAAACCTCCCGACCCCTCACTTCCAACTTGTGTCCCCTCGTGACCGACCCTTCAACTCAGGGGAACCTTGGTTCCTCACCCACTCCCTGTCCACGCCCCTCATAATCTTGTGTGCCTCGATCAGATCACCCCTCGGTCTTCCCTGCCCCAGAGAAAATGGCAGAAGGAGTTTCATAGAACCATAGAAAATTACAGCTCAGAAACAGGCCTTTTGGCCCTTCTTGTCTGTGCCGAACCATTTTATGCCTAGTCCCACTGACCTGCACTTGGACCATATCCCTCCACACCCCTCTCATCCATGAACCCCTCCAAGTTTTTCTTAAATGTTAAAAGTGACCCCGCATTTACCACTTTATCCGGCAGCTCATTCCACACTCCCACCACTCTCTGCGTGAAGAAGCCCCCCCTAATATTCCCTTTAAACTTTTCCCCCCTCACCCTTAACCCATGCCCTCTGGTTTTTTTCTCCCCTAGCCTCAGCGGAAAAAGCCTGCTTGCATTCACTCTATCTATACCCATCAAAATCTTATACACCTCTATCAAATCTCCCCTCAATCTTCTACGCTCCAGGGAATAAAGTCCCAACCTATTCAATCTCTCTCTGTAACTCAGCTTCTCAAGTCCCGGCAACATCCTTGTGAACCTTCTCTGCACTCTTTCAACCTTATTTACATCCTTCCTGTAACTAGGTGACCAAAACTGTACACAATACTCCAAATTCGGCCTCACCAATGCCTTATATAACCTTACCATAACACTCCAACTTTTATACTCGATACTCCGATTTATAAAGGCCAATGTACCAAAGGCACTCTTTACGACCCTATCCACCTGTGACGTCACTTTTAGGGAATTCTGTACCTGTATTCCCAGATCCCTCTGTTCAGCTGCACTCTTCAGAGTCCTACCATTTACCCTGTACGTTCTACTTTGGTTTGTCCTTCCAAAGTGCAATATCTCACACTTGTCTGCGTTAAATTCCATTTGCCATTTTTCAGCCCATTTTTCTAGTTGGTCCAAATCCCTCTGCAAGCTTTGAAAACCTTCCTCACTGTCCACTACACCTCCAATCTTTGTATCATCAGCAAACTTGCTGATCCAATTGACCACATTATCATCCAGATCATTGATATAGATGACAAACAACAATGGACCCAACACCGATCCCTGCGGCACACCACTAGTCACAGGCCTCCACTCAGAGAAGCAATCCTCCACACCCACTCTCTGGCTTCTTCCATTGAGCCAGTGTCTAATCCAATTTACTACCTCCCCATGTATACCCAGCGACTGAACCTTCCTAACTCACCTCCCATGAGGGACCTTGTCAACATCTGGACAAGTTGTGAGGGAATGCGTTTTGGAAGGTCCAAAGCGGGTGGGAATTAGACAGTAAATGGCAGAACCCCGAGGAGTATTGAGAGGCAGAGGGATCCGGGCGTACAGGTACACAGGTCACTGAAAGTGGCAACGCAGGTGGAGAAGGTAGTCAAGAAGGCATACGGCATGCTTGCCTTCATCGGCCGGGGACTTGAGTTTAAAAATTGGCAAGTCAAGTTGGAGCTTTATAGAACCTTAGGCCTCATTACACTGGGCTCACCCCTACCGCCAGCTCGGAGCACACTCGGAGAATTATCGATCACACTCACGTCACAAAATGGATGGCGTCAGCAGTCAAGGTCACACTTTCCATCAGTTTAATGTTCTGGATTGTCATATTCAGATCAATATTAGGGTCAGAAAACGTCTTGAAACTCAACTCGATCCTTTGGAAAGCCGAGTACTGGACAATCGCAAACTGAGAGAGACAGAAATCCCAGTAAGTATGGACAAAGCGCACTCACTCCAACTCCCTCCCCATTGCCCTGTATCAATCCCCAAACTAATCCCCCTGCCCCGCTCTCCCCCCATAGCCCTGTATCAATCCCCAAACTAATCCCACTGCCGCGCTCTCTCCCCATAGCCCTGTATCAACCCCCAAACTAATCCCACTGCCCCGCTCTCTCCCCATAGCCCTGTATCAATCCCCAAACTAATCCCACTGCCGCGCTCTCTCCCCATAGCCCTGTATCAACCCCCAAACTAATCCCACTGCCCCGCTCCCTCCCCATAGCCCTGTATCAATCCCCAAACTAATCCCACTGCCCCGCTCCCTCCCCATAGCCCTGTATCAATCCCCAAACTAATCCCACTGCCCCGTTCTCTCCCCATAGCCCTGTATCAATCCCCAAACTAATCCCACTGCCCGCTCCCTCCCCATAGCCCTGTATCAATCCCCAAACTAATCCCACTGCGCTGCTCCCTCCCCATAGCCCTGTATCAATCCCCAAACTAATCCCACTGCCCCGCTCTCTCCCCATAGCCCTGTATCAATCCCCAAACTAATCCCACTGCCCCGCTCTCTCCCCATAGCCCTGTATCAATCCCCAAACTAATCCCACTGCCTCACTCTCTCCCCATAGCCCTGTATCAATCCCCAAACTAATCCCACTGCCCCGCTCTCTCCCCATAGCCCTGTATCAATCCCCAAACTAATCCCACTGCCTCACTCTCTCCCCATAGCCCTGTATCAGTCCCCAAACTAATCCCACTGCCCCGCTCTCTCCCCATAGCCCTGTATCAATCCCCAAACTAATCCCACTGCCCCGCTCCCTCCCCATAGCCCTGTATCAATCCCAAACTAATCCCACTGCCCCGCTCTCTCCCCATAGCCCTGTATCAATCCCCAAACTAATCCCACTGTCCCGCTCTCTCCCCATAGCCCTGTATCAATCCCCAAACTGACCCCACTGCCCCGCTCCCTCCCCATAGCCCTGTATCAATCCCCAAACTAATCCCACTGCCCCCGCTCTCTCCCCATAGCCCTCTATCAATCCCCAAACTAATCCCACTGCCCCACTCTCTCCCCATAGCCCTGTATCAATCCCCAAACTAATCCCACTGCCCCGCTCTCTCCCCATAGCCCTGTATCAATCCCCAAACTAATCCCACTGCCCGCTCTCTCCCCATAGCCCTGTATCAATCCCCAAACTAATCCCACTGCCCCGCTCTCTCCCCATAGCCCTGTATCAATCCCCAAACTATTCCCACTGCCCCACTCTCTCCCCATAGCCCTGTATCAATCCCAAACTAATCCCACTGCCCCCGCTCTCTCCCCATAGCCCTGTATCAATCCCCAAACTAATCCCACTGCCCCGCTCTCTCCCCACAGCCCTGTATCAATCCCCAAACTGATCCCACTGCCCTGCTCTCTCCCCACAGCCCTGTATCAATCCCCAAACTAAACCCACTGCCCCGCTCTCTCCCCACAGCCCTGTATCAATCCCCAAACTAATCCCGCTGCCCCGCTCTCTCCCCACAGCCCTGTATCAATCCCCAAACTAATCCCACTGCCCCGCTCTCTCCCCATAGCCCTGTGTCAATCCCCAAACTAATCCCACTGCCCCGCTCTCTCCCCATAGCCCTGTGTCAATCCCCAAACTAATTCCACTGCCCCGCTCTCTCCCCACAGCCCTGTATCAATCCCCAAACTGATCCCACTGCCCTGCTCTCTCCCGTCCCCCGTCTGTTCCCTTTGCCCCGACACACTTACGTTCATGGTGCTTCTGTCGGAACTCTGTATCATATTCAACATAAAGCCCTTGTTTTTTTCCAGATCCCGCTTTGAAAGGCTGTTGGAACCATCGAACAGGAAGACCACATCCAGCATGACGACTGGGCACTCTAGGAGGGAGAGAGCGGCCAAGGCGGTGGGGGGTTTGGGGGGAGGTGGGGGGGGAGGTGGGGGAAGTTACAAAGTGTGTCCAACAATCACCAGCCCTCCAAGACAACCCAATGTCTGCTCCCAAACTTCCTTGGCCCCCCGCCCCCCTTGAAAGGAGGTCTCCAAATGATCAACAAGTCATCAAACCAGCCTCCCATCCATTGACTCTGTCTACACTTCCCGCTGCCTCGGGGGGAAAAGCAGCCGGCATAATTAAGGACCCCACGCACCCCCGGACATTCTCTCTTCCACCTTCTTCCGTCGGGAAAAAGATACAAAAGTCTGAGGTCACGTACCGACCGACTCAAGAACAGCTTCTTCCCTGCTGCTTTTGAATGGACCGACCTCGCGTTAAGTTGATCTTTCTCTGCACCCCGAGCTGTGACTGTAACGCTACATTCTCCACCCTCTCCTTTCCTTCTCTATGAACGGTATGCTTTGTCTGTATCGCGCGCAAGGAACAATACTTTTCACTGTATCCCAATACATGTGACAATAATAAATCAAATAACTCCACCTATTTACCACACTAATCCACTCAACTTAAACATCTTTGGACACTAAGAGACAATTTAGCATGGCCAATCCACCTAACCTACACATCTTTGGACACTAAGAGACAATTTAGCATGGCCAATCCCCCTAACCTACACATCTTTGGACACTGAGGGACAATTTAGCATGGCCAATCCACCCGAACCTGCACATCTTTGGACACTAAGGGACAATTTAGCACGGCCAATCCACCTAACCTGCACATCTTTAGACACTAAGGGGCAATTTAGCATGGCCAATCCACCTAACCTGCACATCTTTGGACAGTAAGGGGCAATTTAGCATGGCCAATCCACCTAACCTACACATCTTTGGACACTAAGGGGCAATTTAGCATGGCCAATTCACCTAACCTGCACATCTTTGGACACTAAGGGACAATTTAGCATGGCCAATCCACCCAACCTACACATCTTTGGACACTAAGGGGCAATTTAGCATAGCCAATCCACCCGAACCTGCACATCTTTGGACACTAAGGGACAATTTAGCACGGCCAATCCACCTAACCTGCACATCTTTAGACACTAAGGGGCAATTTAGCATGGCCAATCCACCTAACCTGCACATCTTTGGACAGTAAGGGGCAATTTAGCATGGCCAATCCACCTAACCTACACATCTTTGGACACGAAGGGGCAATTTAGCATGGCCAATTCACCTAACCTGCACATCTTTGGACACTAAGGGACAATTTAGCATGGCCAATCCACCCAACCGACACATCTTTGGACACTAAGGGGCAATTTAGCATGGCCAATCCACCCAACCTACACATCTTTGGACACTAAGGGGCAATTTAGCATGGCCAATCCACCCAACCTGCACATCTTTGGACACTAAGGGGCAATTTAGCATGGCCAATTCACCTAACCTACACATCTTTGGACACTAAGGGACAATTTAGCATGGCCAATCCACCTAACCACATCTTTGGACACTAAGGGACAATTTAGCATGGCCAATCCCCCGAACCTACACATCTTTGGACACT
>NW_027594390.1:2500-5000 GCF_964213995.1 Mustelus asterias | reverse complement strand
GTCAGGTTTAACAGACCCTCCTTTCTCTTGTAGCCCCTGTTAATGAATCCCAGGATAATCTTTGCTTGCGGAACTGTTCCCTCCACTCTCCCGCCACGATCAGTGACCCCTGCAGAGACACCCCACCCTCAACCATGGAGTTCCCACGCTGCCCCAACTCACCACCATTTTGGTTCCAGACGCTGCCACGGTGACTAGACTGATATTCCCCAGGTCTCCTGTGAACAGGGAAAAGCAGGAAGAGCATCAGAACCCACCTTCCTCTGAATCCGGAGTGCGCGAGACCCCCCCCCCCCCCCCTGCCAGGAGAGAGCCCCCACGCAAGACCACACTCCCCTCCCCCTGCCACAGATCAAAGTATCCGACAGTGCAGAAGGAGGCCATTCGGCCCATCGAGTCTGCACCGACCACAATCCCACCCAGGCCCTATCCCCATAACCCAATGTATTGCCCCTGCTAATCCCTCAACACTAAGGGGACAATTTAGCATGGCCAATCCCCCTAACCTGCACATCTTTGGACACTAAGGGGCAATTTAGCACGGCCAATCCCCCTAACCTGCACATCTTTGGACACTAAGGGCAATTTAGCATGGCCAATCCCCCTAACCTGCACATCTTTGGACACTAAGGGTAATTTAGCATGGCCAATCCACCTAACCCGCACATCTTTGGACACTGAGGGACAATTTAGCATGGCCAATCCCCCTAACCCGCACATCTTTGGACACTAAGGGGTAATTTAGCATGGCCAATCCACCTAACCCGCACATCTTTGGACACTGAGGGACAATTTAGCATGGCCAATCCTCCTAACCTGCACATCCTTGGACACTAAGGGACAATTTAGCATGGCCAATCCCATAACCTGCACATCTTTGGACACTAAGGGCAATTTAGCATGGCCAATCCCCCTAACCTACACATCTTTGGACACTAAGGGACAATTTAGCATGGCCAATCCCCCTAACCTGCACATCTTTGGACACTAAGGGGCAATTTAGCACGGCCAATCCCCCTAACCCGCACATCTTTGGACACTAAGGGGTAATTTAGCATGGCCAATCCACCTAACCCGCACATCTTTGGACACTAAGGGACAATTTAGCATGGCTAATCCACCTAACCCACACATCTTTGGACACTAAGGACAATTTAGCATGGCCAATCCCCCTAACCTACACATCTTTGGACACTAAGGGGCAATTTAGCATAGCCAATCCACCTAACCTGCACATCTTTGGACACTAAGGGTCAATTTAGCATGGCCAATCCACCTAACCTGCATATCTTTGGACACAAAGGGTCAATTTAGCATGGCCAATCCACCTAACCTGCACATCTTTGGACACTAAGGGGCAATTTAGCACGGCCAATCCACCTGACCTACACATCTTTGGACACTAAGGGACAATTTAGCATGGCCAATCCACCTAACCTGCACATCTTTGGACACTAAGGGACAATTTAGCATGGCCAATCCGCCTAACCTACACATCTTTGGACACTAAGGGGCAATTTAGCATGGCCAATCCATCTAACCTACACATCTTTGTCGTGTGGGAGGAAATCGGAGCACCCAGTGGAAACCCACGCAGACATGGGGAGAACGTGCAAACTCTAAACAGGCAGTCAGCCAAGTCTGGAATTCTGTCCTTCATTGCTAGAGGGATGGAGTTTAAAAACAGCGAGGTTATGTTGCAGCTGTATAAGGTGCTGGTGAGGCCACACCTGGAGTACTGTGTACAGTTTTGGTCTCCTTACTTGAGAAAGGATATACTGGCACTGGAGGGGTGCAGAGGAGATTCACTGGGTTGGTTCCGGAGTGGGAGTGTTGGGAGGGGGGGGTTGGGGAGCAGCTGGGTGGGCGCTAGCTGATACATTCCCTCCTCCTGACCCCGGGGCTTGGGCAGGTACGAAGAGGGGGGTCACACTGTCATTCAGCGAGGTCAGAGAATGGGTTAAGAGATGAGGGTCACGGTTTCTGGATTGGCTAAAGGTCAAAGGGTAACGGTCTTTGGATTGACTGAAGGTCAAAGGGTAACGGTTCCTGCATTGACTGAAGGTCAAAGGTTAACGGTTGCTGGATTGACTGAAGGTCAAAGGGTAACGGTCTTTGGATTGACTGAAGTCAAAGGGTAACGGTCTCTGAGTGACTGAAGGTCAAAGGGTAACGGTCTTTGGATTGACTGAAGGTCAAAGGGTACGGTTCCTGCATTGACTGAAGGTCAAAGGTTAACGGTTCCTGGATTGACTGAAGGTCAAAGGGTAACGGTTCCTGGATTGACTGAAGGTCAAAGGGTAACGGTCTTTGGATTGACTGAAGGTCAAAGGGTAACGGTCTTGGATTTGACTGTAGGTCAAAGGGTAACGGTTCCTGGATTGACTGAAGGTCAAAGGGTAACGGTTCCTGGATTGACTGAAGGTCAAAGGTTAACGGTTCCTGGATTGACTGAAGGTCAAAGGGTAACGTGTTGCTGGATTGACTGAAGGTCAAAGGT
>NW_027594389.1:2500-18238 GCF_964213995.1 Mustelus asterias | reverse complement strand
CAGCCCGGTCTAGCCCGGGAGTTACCCACCTCCCAGGTGCTGCACTCTCCCCGATGCCCACGCCCGCTGCGGGCCTCCGGGGGTCCAGTGGGTCCGACTGCTCGGGAACGCATTGGTGATTCGTCCGCGCCCCGGGGTAAGATCCCGGCTGGTGTGGGAGCACAGATTCTGTCGTCCCGGGGTGCTGTGAGCAGGGGCGCTGGCTGGTGTGTGCGGGGACTCTCCCACACTCACACGGTGTCTGGTCCGGGGAGATAAGGGACTCTAAGGGAGGGACAGTCACACAGACAGAGAACTCGCTATTGTTCCCCAGAGAATGAATGTGTTTGTACAGCGAGACTGTGCGGACAGATCGAGTGTCACTGAAACATTTCATCATCCAAGGATCAGGGTGACGTTAGAAATCAAACAGCGGCGACGCACATTTACCCCCCCGAATATAACCTGCACCCAGCACACCTCACACACACCCCGAGACACACACACACCCGAGACACACACACCCCGAGACACACACACACACCCCGAGACACACACACCCCGAGACACACACACACCCCGAGACACACACACCCCGAGACACACACACACACCCCGAGACACACACACACCCCGAGACACACACACACACCCCGAGACACACACACACCCCGAGACACACACACCCCGAGACACACACACACCCCGAGACACACACACACACCCCGACACACACACACACCCCGAGACACACACACACCCCGGACACACACACACACCGAGACACACACACACACCCCGAGACACACACACCCCGAGACACACACACACACCCCGAGACACACACACCCCGAGACACACACACCCCGAGACACACACACACACCCCGAGACACACACACCCCGAGACACACACACCCCGAGACACACACCCACACACACCCCGAGACACACACACACCCCGAGACACACACACACACCCCGAGACACACACACACACCGAGACACACACACACCCCGAGACACACACCCCGAGACACACACACCCCGAGACACACACCCCGAGACACACACACACCCCGAGACACACACACACCCCGAGACACACACACCCCGAGACACACACCCCGAGACACACACACACCCCGAGACACACACACACACCCCGAGACACACACACACACCGAGACACACACACACACCCCGAGACACACACCCTGAGACACACACCCCGAGACACACACACACCGAGACACACACACACCCCGAGACACACACACACACACCCCAAGACACACACACACACCCCGAGACACACACACACACACCCCGAGACACACACACACACACACCCCGACACACACACACACACCCCGAGACACACACACACACCCCGAGACACACACACCCCGAGACACACACACATCCCGAGACACACACACACCCCGACACACACACACACACCCCGAGACACACACACACACCGAGACACACACACACCCCGAGACACACACCCCGAGACACACACACACCCCGAGACACACACACCGAGACACACACACACCCCGAGACACACACACCCCGAGACACACACACACACCCCGAGACACACACACACACCCCGACACACACACACACACCCCGAGACACACACACACACACCCCGAGACACACACACACCCCGAGACCACACACACACCCCGAGACACACACACCCCGAGACACACACACCCCGAGACACACACCCCGAGACACACACACACACCGAGACACACACACACCCCGAGACACACACCCCGAGACACACACACACCCCGAGACACACACACACACCCCGAGACACACACACACCGAGACACACACACACCCCCGAGACACACACACACACACCCCGAGACACACACACACACCCCGAGACACACACACACACACCCCGAGACACACACAGCACCCCGAGACACACACACACCCCGAGACACACACACACCCCGAGACACACACACACACCGAGACACAGACACACCCCGAGACACACACACACCCCGAGACACACACCCCGAGACACACACACACACACCCCGAGACACACACACACACCCCGAGACACACACACACACACCCCGAGACACACACACACCCCGAGACACACACACACCCCGAGACACACACACACCCCGAGACACACACACACCGAGACACACACACACACCGAGACACACACACACCCCGAGACACACACACACCCCGAGACACACACACACCCCGAGACACACACACACCCCGAGACACACACACACCCCGAGACACACACACACACCGAGACACACACACACCCCGAGACACACACACACCCCGAGACACACACCCCGAGACACACACACACACACCCCGAGACACACACACACACCCCGAGACACACACACACACACCCCGAGACACACACACACCCCGAGACACACACACACCCCGAGACACACACACACACCGAGACACACACACACCCCGAGACACACACCCCGAGACACACACACACACCCCGAGACACACACACCCCGAGACACACACACACACACCCGAGACACACACACCCCGAGACACACACACACACGCCCCGAGACACACACACCCCGAGACACACACACACACACCCCGAGACACACACACCCCGAGACACACACACACACGCCCGAGACACACACACCCCGAGACACACACCCCGAGACACACACACACACCCCGAGACACACACACACCCCGAGACACACACACACCCCGAGACACACACACACACCGAGACACACACACACACCGAGACACACACACACACCGAGACACACACACACCCCGAGACACACACCCCGAGACACACACCCCGAGACACACACACCCCGAGACACACACCCCGAGACACACACACACCCCGAGACACACACACACACCGAGACACACACACCCCGAGACACACACACACACCGAGACACACACACACCCCGAGACACACACACACACCGAGACACACACACACCCCGAGACACACACCCCGAGACACACACCCCGAGACACACACACACCGAGACACACACACACCCCGAGACACACACACACACACCCCGAGACACACACACACACCCCGAGACACACACACACACACACCCCGAGACACACACACACACCCCGAGACACACACACACACGCCCCGAGACACACACACACACCCCGAGACACACACACCCCGACACACACACACACACCCCGAGACACACACACGCCCCGAGACACACACACACACACCCCGAGACACACACACACACCCCGAGACACACACACACACACCCCGAGACACACACACACACCCCGAGACACACACACACACACCCCGAGACACACACACACACCCCGAGACACACACACCCCGACACACACACACACACCCCGAGACACACACACGCCCCGAGACACACACACACCCCGAGACAAAAACACTCACACTCACTCTCACACACACACTCTCACACACACTCACAGACACACACACACACACTCACACACTCACACTCACACAGACACTCTCTCACACACACACACACTCACACACACACTCACTCACACACACACACTCACACTCACACACACACTCACTCACACACACACACACACACTCACAGACACACTCACTCACACACACACTCACAGACACACTCACTCACACACACACTCACACTCTCACTGACACATACAGACACACACTCTCACTGACACACACACACACACTCACACACACACTCACTCTGACACACACACTGACACACACTCACACACACAGACACACGCACACACACTCACACACACTGACACGCACACACACACACTCAGACACACACACTCACAAACTCACACACTCGCAAACACTCACACTCACTCACACATAGCACCAGGGCCACGGGTTCAATTCCCGGCTCGGGTCACTGTCTGTGTGGAGTTTGCACATTCTCCCCGTGTCTGCGTGGGTTTCCTCCAGGTGCTCCAGTTTTCTCCCACAGTCTGAAAGATGTGCAGGTTAGGGGGATTGGTCGTGCTAAATTGCCCCTTAGTGTCCAAACATGTGCAGGTTCGGTGCATTTGTCTGTGGAATTCAGGATATCCTGATGCTAAAAGACTAATAAGTCAGGGTGGCCTTATTTAAAAATGAGTATAGTATAGAAAAAGTATAAAGTACCTGGAAATTACAAAGGTTCAGTTGCATAGAAACACAGATAATCACTGTTAGAGAATTTAAATATGTGTATTTTTGAAATATTCTGTACACCCTGGCCAACTACAGAGTGCCCCAAGGCATGATGGGATAAAAGCTGAGTAAGGTGAACCACATTCTGTCAGAACATTACAGCCACAGAGTGTAGTTTTCATCAGTGTAGGTTCTGGAAAGTACAGGTTCCCAGACACTCCCATGAATGGTGTAATTCAATTTCTACTGATCAGAAAGTGCATGGTCGCCAGTGAGAATGAGAACTTTTGAACTGCACTGTTAAAAAACAGAGGTAGATTCCCCCCACCCTGAGAACTAACACCAAAACATCCCAAAGAGGAATATCTCAGTTTATAATCTGTAAAAAGTGTGTGTGAGGTGTGACCTGCTCCTTAGCGACCTCTAGTGCTTCAATCAAAATAACTCCCGGACACACTCTCTACAGTCAACACCTAACTATTTATTTATCTAACAATGAACAAATTAACTAAGTTCTTCACAAACCGAATAAATCCCTTCTAACTATTAACTATTCCCCAACAAAACACGATTCTAACAAAATGTTGTTTAAATGCTGTCCCCCATGCGAGGCTTCTAGAAAAAGTGAGAGGGCTTGGGATCCAAGGGGCTGCTGCCCTGTGGATCCAGAACTGGCTTGCCCAAAGGAGGCAGAGAGTGGGTATAGATGGGTCTTTTTCTAATTGGAGGTCGGTCACCAGTGGTGTGCCCCAGGGATCTGTTCTGGGACCCTTGCTGTTTGTCATTTTCATAAATGACCTGGATGAGGAAGCGGAGGGATGGGTTGGTTTGCCGACCACACGAAGGTTGGCGGGGTTGTGGATAGTCTGGAGGGATGTCAGAAGTTACAGAGGGACATAGATAGGATGCAAGACCGGGCGGAGAAGTGGCAGATGGACTTCAACCCAGATAAATGCGAAGTGGTCCATTTTGGCAGGTCAAATGGGATGAAGGAGTACAATATAAAGGGAAAGACTCTTAGTACTGTGGAGGATCAGAAGGACCTTGGGGTCCGGGTCCATAGGACTCTAAAATCGGCCCCGCAGGTGGAGGAGGTGGTTAAGAAGGCGTATGGTGTGCTGACCTTTATCAATCGAGGGATTGAGTTTAGGAGTCCAGGGATAATGATGCAGCTATATAAGACCCTCGTCAGACCCCACTTGGAGTACTGTGCTCAGTTCTGGTCGCCTCATTACAGGAAGGATGTGGGAAAGATTGAAAGGGTGCAGAGGAGATTTACAAGGATGTTGCCTGGATTGAGTGGCATGCCTTATGAGGATAGGCTGAGGGCACTCGGTCATTTCTCCTTGGAGAGACCTAGGATGAGAGGAGACCTAATAGAGGTGTATAAGATGTTGAGAGGCATAGATCGGGTGGACTCTCAGAGGCTTTTTCCCAGGGTGGAAATAGCTGCTACGAGAGGACACAGGTTTAAGGTGCTGGGGGGTAGGTACAGGGGAAATGTTAGGGGGAAGTTTTTCACACAGAGGGTGGTGGGCGAGTGGAATCGGCTGCCGTCAGTGGTGGTGGAGGCAAACTCAATAGGGTCTTTTCAGAGACTCCTGGATGAGTACATGGGACTTAATAGGATGGAGGGTTATAGGTAGGCCTAGAAGGTAGGGATATGTTCGGCACAACTTGTGGGGCCGAAGGGTCTGTTTGTGCTGTAGTTTTTCTATGTTTCTAAATAAATACAAGTCGCACTCATGAACAAAAGTAGAATTCCATCACTCTCTAAATTACAACCAGGTTTTGTATCTTCCGGAATATTCTGGGTTTCTCCGCTGATTCTTCTGTCTGGAACTTCTTTCTTCCTTTGTTATCTCGATGGTTCTTTCTCCAAGATATGGATGAAGTTACGAGAGCCGGCGATTCTCTCTCTTTCTCGCTCTCTCTCTTGATAGAGATAGAGAGAGAGCTGTGAACTGTTAGCTCTGGCAGGTGGCAGTTCATCTCTCTTTGTCCCGCTGCCCCCCCCCCCTCTTTTATACTCATGGCGATCCACAATAGGATCGGGTTGTCAAAACCATCGGATTTAAATTTAATAGGTTCTTGGTATCTAAATGCCTGATTCAAGTTGATTGTCTCAAGTCAGAAGCCTGTTGCCTTGGTAACCCTGCCGCTCGGCCTTCGATACGAATGTTTCAGTTTGGGTTCTCTGCGTACTCGCATTTTAAAAATCTCTAAGCACAGAAAAAGTCCAACCTTTTAAAGGGACCACACGATGCCACCCCCCCCCCACCCCCACCCCTCCCCCAAACATTTTACAATATTGCAAACACCAAATCCTACCTTTCTATCTCCCAATGTATTCTCCACAACACTACCACCTACGTAACTAAGAGAGAGTGGGGAAGAGACGTTTGAAGTCGATGACCGACGCAACTGGAGTTGCTAAGCGACGATAGGCGGGGAGCTTCCGGATTCTTCCGACCAATGAATTCTCAAGCTGCCAGAGTGGGATGTAATTGGCCAAGGGGAATAATGAATATGATTGGACCATCCTGGGAAGATGGGACAGAGTAGGAGGGCAGATGTTGCCTGGAAAAGTATAACTGCAGTATAACTCGGTATAGTATCTCAGGGTAGTTCCCAAACTGCTCTCCCTGACACGTGGAACCAGGCTTGGGTCAATAAAATATGTCTTCAACCAGAATCCCTGTCTCCCGACGAGTTCTTCCTATTTGCTGAGCTGTAATTAATAAAGAGACATCAACCGCATGAAGGCAGCTTAACATAGAGCTCTCGAAAGAACTCCTACACCTGGATTGGCCATGCTAAATTGTCCCTTAGTGTCCAAAGATGTGCAGGTTAGGGGGATTGGCCATGCTAAATTGTCCCTTCGTGTCGAAAGATGTGCAGGTTAGGTGGATTGGCCATGCTAAATTGCCCCTTAGTGTCCAAAGATGTGCAGGTTAGGTGGATTGGCCATGCTAAATTGTCCCTTAGTGTCCAAAGATGTGCAGGTTAGGGGGATTGGCCATGCTAAATTGTCCCTTCGTGTCGAAAGATGTGCAGGTTAGGTGGATTGGCCATGCTAAATTGCCCCTTAGTGTCCAAAGACGTGCAGGTTAGGTGGATTGGCCATGCTAAATTGCCCCTTAGTGTGTAAAGATGTGTAGGTTAGTGGGATTGGCCATGCTAAATTGCCCCTTAGTGTCCAAAGATGTGTGGATTAGGTGGATTGGTCATGCTAAATCACCCCTTAGTGTCCAAAGATGTGCAGGTGAGGTGGATTGGCCATGTTAAATTGCCCCTTAGTGTCCAAAGATTTGTAGGTTAGATGCATTGACCATGCTAAATTGTCCCTTCGTGTCCAACGATGTGCAGGTTAGGTGGATTGGCCATGCTAAATTGCCCCTTAGTGTTCAAAGATGTGCAGGTTAGGTGGATTGGCCATGCAAAATTATCCCTCAGTGTTCAAAGGTGTGTAGGTTAGGTGGATTGGCCATGCTAAATTGCCTCTTCGTGTCCAAAGATGTGTAGGTCAGGTGGATTGGCCATGCTAAATTGTCCCTTAGTGTCCAAAGATGTGCAGGTTAGGTGGATTGGCCATGCTAAATTGTCCCTGAGTGTCCAAAGATGTGTAGGTTAGGTGAATTGGCCATGCTAAATTGCCTCTTCATGTCCAAAGATGTGCAGGTTAGGTGGATTGGCCATGCTAAATTGCCCCTTAGTGTCCAAAGATGTGCAGGTTAGGTGGATTGGCCATGCTAAATTGTCCCTTAGCACCCAAAGATGCGCAGGTTAGGTGGATTGGCCATGCTAAATTGCCCCTGAGTGTCCAAAGATGCGCAGGTTAGGTGGATTGGCCGTGCTAAGTTGCCCCTTAGTGTCCAACGATGTGCAGGTTAGGTGGATTGGCCGTGCTAAATTGTCCCTTAGTGTCCAAAGATGTGTAGGTTAGGGGGATTGGCCATGCTAAATTGCCCCTTAGTGTCCAAAGGTGTGCAGGTTAGGTTGAGAATGTGGATAAGGTAGATTGAGAAGAGGAAAGGGTTAAAATTGGGATGCGTAACTGGGAATCAGTTGCGGGATAAACTGGTTATAGAAAGGGCCTGAGCCGAGGGTGACAAGCGAAATTAATGATCACGTGAAAGAAGCTGCGAATCGGTA
Organism: Mustelus asterias; assembly: GCF_964213995.1. Taxonomy (NCBI): domain Eukaryota; kingdom Metazoa; phylum Chordata; class Chondrichthyes; order Carcharhiniformes; family Triakidae; genus Mustelus; species Mustelus asterias. Next base: position 9,880 of record NW_027594389.1, on the reverse strand, counting down.
ATTGTGGTTCTGGTTTAGGAGGGCAGGGCCGCATCGATTGGCCTCTTGTTCTTGAAAGTAATCTAATCAGAAACTTTAAGAGCCATGTCCTTATGTGGCTATCGCCTTTTGTCCTTGAAAGTAATCGAATCAAAATCTAACAATACAGCTACGCCCTTATGGGCTAAGAGAAGTATATGGATGTATCTCCATCGTGTATAACTGAAACTGCTTGGTAAGCCAGACAGAGACTCACAAACCCATGCTTGATGTGCCTGGTCCAGCGATCTCTCCTCCGATGCAAGAAAGAAGGTTCACGGAGAAACCTGTGTCTCATCAGCTTCTGATCCGACTTCCGAAAGCGAATTCCACAGATTGGCCGTGCTAAATTGTCCCTTAGTGTCCAAAGGTGTGCAGGTTAGGGGGATTGGCCATGCTAAATTGTCCCTTAGTGTCCAAAGATGTGCAGGTTAGGTGGATTGGCCGTGCTAAATTGCCCCTTAGTGTCAAAGATGTGCGGGCTAGGTGGATTGGCCGTGCTAAATTGCCCCTTAGTGTCCAAAGATGTGCCGGTTGGGTGGATTGGCCATGCTAAATTGTCCCTTAGTGTCCAAAGATGTGCGGGCTAGGTGGATTGGCCGTGCTAAATTGCCCCTTAGTGTCCAAAGATGTGCAGGTTAGGTGGATTGGCCATGCTAAATTGTCCCTTAGTGTCCAAGGATATGCGGGTTAGGTGGATTGACCATGCTAAATTGTCCCTTAGTGTCCAAAGATGTGCAGGTTAGGGGGATTGGCCATGCTAAATTGTCCCTTAGTGTCCAAAGATGTGCAGGTTAGGTGGATTGGCCATGCTAAATTGTCCCTTAGTGTCCAAAGATGTGCAGGTTAGGTGGATTGGCCATGCTAAATTGCCCCTTAGTGTCAAAGATGTGCGGGCTAGGTGGATTGGCCGTGCTAAATTGTCCCTTAGTGTCCAAGGATGTGCGAGTTAGGTGGATTGACCATGCTAAATTGTCCCTTAGTGTCCAAAGATGTGCGGGTTAGGGGAATTGGCCGTGCTAAATTGCCCCTTAGTGTCCAAAGATGTGCAGGTTAGGTGGATTGGCCATGCTAAATTGTCCCTTAGTGTCCAAAGATGTGCGGGTTAGGTGGTTTTGCCATTCTAAATTGTCCCTTAGTGTCCAAAGATGTGCAGGTTAGGTGGATTGGCCATGCTAAATTGTCCCTTAGTGTCCAAAGATGTGCAGGTTAGGTGGATTGGCCATGCTAAATTGTCCCTTAGTGTCCAAAGATGTGCATGTTAGGTGGATTGGCCATGCTAAATTGCCCCTCAGTGTCCAAAGATGTGCAGGTTAGATGAATTGGCCATGGTAAATTGCCCCTTAGTGTCCAAAGGTGTGCAGGTTAGGTGGATTGGCCATGCTAAATTGTCCCTTAGTGTCCAAAGATGTGTAGGTTAGGTGGATTGGCCATGTTAAATTGTCCCTTAGTGTCCAAAGATGTGCAGGTTAGGTGGATTGGCCATGCTAAATTGCCCCTTAGTGTCCAAAGGTGTGCCGGTTAGGTTGAGAATGTGGATAAGGTAGATTGAGAAGAGGAAAGGGTTAAAATTGGGATGCGTAACTGGAAATCAGTTGCGGGATAAACTGCTTATGGAAAGGGCCTGAGCCGAGGGTGACAAGCGAAATTAATGATCACGTGAAAGAAGCTGCGAATAGGTAATTGTGGTTCTGGTTTAGGAGGGCAGGGCCGCATCGATTGGCCTCTTGTTCTTGAAAGTAATCTAATCAGAAACTTTAAGAGCCATGTCCTTATGTGGCTATCGCCTTTTGTCCTTGAAAGTAATCGAATCAAAATCTAACAATACAGCTACGCCCTTATTGGCTAAGAGAAGTATATGGATGTATCTCCATCGTGTATAACTGAAACTGCTTGGTAAGCCAGACAGAGACTCACAAACCCATGCTTGATGTGCCTGGTCCAGCGATCTCTCCTCCGATGCAAGAAAGAAGGTTTGCGGAGGAACCTGTGTCTCATCAGCTTCTGATCCGACTTCCTAAAGCGAATTCCACAGATAGGCCATGCTAAATTGTCCCTTAGTGTCCAAAGATGTGCAGGTTAGGAGGATTGGCCGTGCTAAATTGTCCCTCAGTGTCCAAAGATGTGCAGGTTAGGGGGATTGGCCATGCTAAATTGTCCCTTAGTGTCCAAAGATGTGCGGGTTAGGTGGATTGGCCATGCTAAATTGTCCCTTAGTGTCCAAAGATGTGCAGGTTAGGTGGATTGGCCGTGCTAAATTGCCCCTTAGTGTCAAAGATGTGCGGGCTAGGTGGATTGGCCATGCTAAATTGCCCCTTAGTGTCCAAAGATGTGCCGGTTGGGTGGATTGTCCATGCTAAATTGTCCCTTAGTGTCCAAAGATGTGCGGGCTAGGTGGATTGGCCGTGCTAAATTGTCCCTTAGTGTCCAAGGATGTGCGAGTTAGGTGGATTGACCATGCTAAATTGTCCCTTAGTGTCCAAAGATGTGCGGGTTAGGGGAATTGGCCGTGCTAAATTGCCCCTTAGTGTCCAAAGATGTGCAGGTTAGGTGGATTGGCCATGCTAAATTGTCCCTTAGTGTCCAAAGATGTGCGGGTTAGGTGGTTTTGCCATTCTAAATTGTCCCTTAGTGTCCAAAGATGTGCAGGTTAGGTGGATTGGCCATGCTAAATTGTCCCTTAGTGTCCAAAGATGTGCAGGTTATGTGGATTGGCCATGCTAAATTGTCCCTTAGTGTCCAAAGATGTGCAGGTTAGGTGGATTGGCCATGCTAAATTGCCCCTTAGTGTCCAAAGGTGTGCAGGTTCGGTGGATTGGCCATGCTAAATTGCCCCTCAGTGTCCAAAGATGTGCAGGTTAGATGAATTGGCCATGGTAAATTGCCCCTTAGTGTCCAAAGGTGTGCAGGTTAGGTGGATTGGCCATGCTAAATTGTCCCTTAGTGTCCAAAGATGTGCATGTTAGGTGGATTGGCCATGCTAAATTGCCCCTCAGTGTCCAAAGATGTGCAGGTTAGATGAATTGGCCATGGTAAATTGCCCCTTAGTGTCCAAAGGTGTGCAGGTTAGGTGGATTGGCCATGCTAAATTGTCCCTTAGTGTCCAAAGATGTGTAGGTTAGGTGGATTGGCCATGTTAAATTGTCCCTTAGTGTCCAAAGATGTGCAGGTTAGGTGGATTGGCCATGCTAAATTGCCCCTTAGTGTCCAAAGGTGTGCCGGTTAGGTTGAGAATGTGGATAAGGTAGATTGAGAAGAGGAAAGGGTTAAAATTGGGATGCGTAACTGGAAATCAGTTGCGGGAAAAACTGCTTATGGAAAGGGCCTGAGCCGAGGGTGACAAGCGAAATTAATGATCACGTGAAAGAAGCTGCGAATAGGTAATTGTGGTTCTGGTTTAGGAGGGCAGGGCCACATCGATTGGCCTCTTGTTCTTGAAAGTAATCTAATCAGAAACTTTAAGAGCCATGTCCTTATGTGGCTATCGCCTTTTGTCCTTGAAAGTAATCGAATCAAAATCTAACAATACAGCTACGCCCTTATTGGCTAAGAGAAGTATATGGATGTATCTCCATCGTGTATAACTGAAACTGCTTGGTAAGCCAGACAGAGACTCACAAACCCATGCTTGATGTGCCTGGTCCAGCGATCTCTCCTCCGATGCAAGAAAGAAGGTTTGCGGAGGAACCTGTGTCTCATCAGCTTCTGATCCGACTTCCTAAAGCGAATTCCACAGATAGGCCATGCTAAATTGTCCCTTAGTGTCCAAAGATGTGCAGGTTAGGAGGATTGGCCGTGCTAAATTGTCCCTCAGTGTCCAAAGATGTGCAGGTTAGGGGGATTGGCCATGCTAAATTGTCCCTTAGTGTCCAAAGATGTGCGGGTTAGGTGGATTGGCCATGCTAAATTGTCCCTTAGTGTCCAAAGATGTGCAGGTTAGGTGGATTGGCCGTGCTAAATTGCCCCTTAGTGTCAAAGATGTGCGGGCTAGGTGGATTGGCCATGCTAAATTGCCCCTTAGTGTCCAAAGATGTGCCGGTTGGGTGGATTGTCCATGCTAAATTGTCCCTTAGTGTCCAAAGATGTGCGGGCTAGGTGGATTGGCCGTGCTAAATTGTCCCTTAGTGTCCAAGGATGTGCGAGTTAGGTGGATTGACCATGCTAAATTGTCCCTTAGTGTCCAAAGATGTGCGGGTTAGGGGAATTGGCCGTGCTAAATTGCCCCTTAGTGTCCAAAGATGTGCAGGTTAGGTGGATTGGCCATGCTAAATTGTCCCTTAGTGTCCAAAGATGTGCGGGTTAGGTGGTTTTGCCATTCTAAATTGTCCCTTAGTGTCCAAAGATGTGCAGGTTAGGTGGATTGGCCATGCTAAATTGTCCCTTAGTGTCCAAAGATGTGCAGGTTATGTGGATTGGCCATGCTAAATTGTCCCTTAGTGTCCAAAGATGTGCAGGTTAGGTGGATTGGCCATGCTAAATTGCCCCTTAGTGTCCAAAGGTGTGCAGGTTCGGTGGATTGGCCATGCTAAATTGCCCCTCAGTGTCCAAAGATGTGCAGGTTAGATGAATTGGCCATGGTAAATTGCCCCTTAGTGTCCAAAGGTGTGCAGGTTAGGTGGATTGGCCATGCTAAATTGTCCCTTAGTGTCCAAAGATGTGTCGGTTAGGTGGATTGGCCATGTTAAATTGTCCCTTAGTGTCCAAAGATGTGTAGGTTAGGTGGATTGGCCATGCTAAATTGTCCCTTAGTGTCCAAAGATGTGCAGGTTAGGTGGATTGGCCATGCTAAATTGTCCCTTAGTGTCCAAAGATGTGCAGGTTAGGTGGATTGGCCATGCTAAATTGTCCCTTAGTGTCCAAAGATGTGCAGGTTAGGTGGATTGGCCATGCTAAATTGCCCCTTAGTGTCCAAAGGTGTGCCGGTTAGGTTGAGAATGTGGATAAGGTAGATTGAGAAGAGGAAAGGGTTAAAATTGGGATGCGTAACTGGGAATCAGTTGCGGGATAAACTGCTTATGGAAAGGGCCTGAGCCGAGGGTGACAAGCGAAATTAATGATCACGTGAAAGAAGCTGCGAATAGGTAATTGTGGTTCTGGTTTAGGAGGGCAGGGCCGCATCGATTGGCCTCTTGTTCTTGAAAGTAATCTAATCAGAAACTTTAAGAGCCATGTCCTTATGTGGCTATCGCCTTTTGTCCTTGAAAGTAATCGAATCAAAATCTAACAATACAGCTACGCCCTTATTGGCTAAGAGAAGTATATGGATGTATCTCCATCGTGTATAACTGAAACTGCTTGGTAAGCCAGACAGAGACTCACAAACCCATGCTTGATGTGCCTGGTCCAGCGATCTCTCCTCCGATGCAAGAAAGAAGGTTCACGGAGAAACCTGTATCTCATCAGCTTCTGATCCGACTTCCTAAAGCGAATTCCACAGATAGGCCATGCTAAATTGTCCCTTAGTGTCCAAAGATGTGCAGGTTAGGAGGATTGGCCGTGCTAAATTGTCCCTCAGTGTCCAAAGATGTGTAGGTTAGGGGGATTGGCCATGCTAAATTGTCCCTTAGTGTCCAAAGATGTGCGGGTTAGGTGGATTGGCCATGCTAAATTGTCCCTTAGTGTCCAAGGATGTGCGGGTTAGGTGGATTGACCATGCTAAATTGTCCCTTAGTGTCCAAAGATGTGCGGGTTAGGGGAATTGGCCGTGCTAAATTGCCCCTTAGTGTCCAAAGATGTGCAGGTTAGGTGGATTGGCCATGCTAAATTGTCCCTTAGTGTCCAAAGATGTGCGGGTTAGGGGGATTGGCCATGCTAAATTGTCCCTTAGTGTCCAAAGATGTGTAAGTTAGGTGGATTGGCCATGCTAAATTGTCCCTGAGTGTCCAAAGATGCGCAGGTTAGGTGGATTGGCCATGCTAAATTGTCCCTTAGTGTCCAAAGATGTGCGGGTTAGGTGGATTTGCCATTCTAAATTGTCCCTTAGTGTCCAAAGATGTGCAGGTTAGGTGGATTGGCCATGCTAAATTGTCCCTTAGTGTCCAAAGATGTGCAGGTTAGGTGGATTGGCCATGCTAAATTGTCCCTTCGTGCCCAAAGATGCGCAGGTTAGGTGGATTGGTCGTGCTAAATTGCCCCTTAGTGTCCAAAGATGTGTAGGCTAGGTGGATTGGCCATGCTAAATTGTCCCTTACTGTCCAAAGATGTGCAGGTTAGGTGGATTGGCCGTGCTAAATTGTCCCTTAGTGTCCAAAGATGTGTAGGTTAGGTGGATTGGCCATGCTAAATTGCCTCTTAATGTCCAAAGATGTGTAGGTTAGGTGGATTGGCCATGCTAAATTGTCCCTGAGTGTCCAAAGATGTGTAGGTTAGGTGGATTGGCCATGCTAAATTGTCCCTTAGTGTCCAAAGATGTGCAGGTTAGGTGGATTGGCCATGCTAAATTGCCCCTTAGTGTCCAAATGTGTGCAGGTTAGGTTGAGAATGTGGATAAGGTAGATTGAGAAGAGGAAAGAGTTAAAATTGGGATGCGTAACTGGGAATCAGTTGCGGGATAAACTGGTTATAGAAAGGGCCTGAGCCGAGGGTGACAAGCGAAATTAATGATCACGTGAAAGAAGCTGCGAATAGGTAATTGTGGTTCTGGTTTAGGAGGGCAGGGCCGCATCGATTGGCCTCTTGTTCTTGATAGTAATCTCATCAGAAACTTGAAGAGCCATGTCCTTATGTGGCTATCGCCTTTTGTCCTTGAAAGTAATCGAATCAAAATCTAACAATACAGCTACGCCCTTATTGGCTAAGAGAAGTATATGGATGTATCTCCATCGTGTATAACTGAAACTGCTTGGTAAGCCAGACAGACACTCACAAACCCATGCTTGATGTGCCTGGTCCAGCGATCTCTCCTCCGATGCAAGAAAGAAGGTTCACGGAGAAACCTGTATCTCATCAGCTTCTGATCCGACTTCCGAAAGCGAATTCCACAGATTGGCCGTGCTAAATTGTCCCTTAGTGTCCAAAGGTGTGCAGGTTAGGGGGATTGGCCATGCTAAATTGTCCCTTAGTGTTCAAAGATGTGTAGGTTAGGTGGATTGGCCATGCTAAATTGCCCCTTAGTGTCCAAAGATGTGCAGGTTAGGTGGATTGGCCATGCTAAATTGCCCCTTAGTGTCCAAAGATGTGCAGGTTAGGTGGATTGGCCATGCTAAATTGCCCTTAGTGTCCAAAGATGTGCGGGCTGGGTGGACTGGCCATGCTAAATTGCCCCTTAGTGTCCAAAGATGTGCAGGTTAGGTGGATTGGCCGTGCTAAATTGCCCCTTAGTGTCCAAAGATGTGCAGGTTAGGTGGATTGGCCATGCTAAAT
>NW_027594388.1:0-18250 GCF_964213995.1 Mustelus asterias | reverse complement strand
TCTCTCTCTCTGTGAGAGTATATCTGACTGTCTCTCTATCCCTCTCTCTCTCTCTGGGAGAGTATATCTGACTGTCTCTCTATCCCTCTCTCTCTCTCTGGGAGAGTATATCTGACTGTCTCTCTATCCCTCTCTCTCTCTCTGGGAGAGTATATCTGACTGTCTCTCTATCCCTCTCTCTCTCTCTGGGAGAGTATATCTGACTGTCTCTCTATCCCTCTCTCTCTCTCTCTGGGAGAGTATATCTGACTGTCTCTCTATCCCTCTCTCTCTCTCTCTGGGAGAGTATATCTGACTGTCTCTCTATCCCTCTCTCTCTCTCTCTGGGAGAGTATATCTGACTGTCTCTCTATCCCTCTCTCTCTCTCTCTGGGGGAGTATATCTGACTGTCTCTCTATCCCTCTCTCTCTCTCTGGGGGAGTATATCTGACTGTCTCTCTATCCCTCTCTCTCTCTCTGGGAGAGTATATCTGACTGTCTCTCTATCCCTCTCTCTCTCTCTGGGAGAGTATATCTGACTGTCTCTCTATCCCTCTCTCTCTCTCTCTGGGGGAGTATATCTGACTGTCTCTCTATCCCTCTCTCTCTCTCTGGGGGAGTATATCTGACTGTCTCTCTATCCCTCTCTCTCTCGGGGAGTATATCTGACTGTCTCTCTATCCCTCTCTCTCTCTGGGAGAGTATATCTGACTGTCTCTCTATCCCTCTCTCTCTGGGGGAGTATATCTGACTGTCTCTCTATCCCTCTCTCTCTCTGGGAGAGTATATCTGACTGTCTCTCTATCCCTCTCTCTCTCTCTGGGAGAGTATATCTGACTGTCTCTCTATCCCTCTCTCTCTCTGGGAGAGTATATCTGACTGTCTCTCTATCCCTCTCTCTCTGGGAGAGTATATCTGACTGTCTCTCTATCCCTCTCTCTCTCTGGGAGAGTATATCTGACTGTCTCTCTATCCCTCTCTCTCTCTGGGAGAGTATATCTGACTGTCTCTCTATCCCTCTCTCTCTCTCTGGGGGAGTATATCTGACTGTCTCTCTATCCCTCTCTCTCTCTGGGGGAGTATATCTGACTGTCTCTCTATCCCTCTCTCTCTCTGGGAGAGTATATCTGACTGTCTCTCTATCCCTCTCTCTCTCTCTGGGAGAGTATATCTGACTGTCTCTCTATCCCTCTCTCTCTCTGGGAGAGTATATCTGACTGTCTCTCTATCCCTCTCTCTCTCTCTGGGAGAGTATATCTGACTGTCTCTCTATCTCTCTCTCTCTCTGGGGAGTATATCTGACTGTCTCTCTATCCCTCTCTCTCTCTCTGGGAGAGTATATCTGACTGTCTCTCTATCCTCTCTCTCTCTCTGGGGGAGTATATCTGACTGTCTCTCTATCCCTCTCTCTCTCTCTGGGAGAGTATATCTGACTGTCTCTCTATCCTCTCTCTCTCTGGGAGAGTATATCTGACTGTCTCTCTATCCCTCTCTCTCTCTCTGGGAGAGTATATCTGACTGTCTCTCTATCCCTCTCTCTCTCTCTGGGAGAGTATATCTGACTGTCTCTCTATCCCTCTCTCTGGGAGAGTATATCTGACTGTCTCTCTATCCCTCTCTCTCTCTGGGGGAGTATATCTGACTGTCTCTCTATCCCTCTCTCTCTCTCTGTGAGAGTATATCTGACTGTCTCTCTATCCTCTCTCTCTCTCTGGGAGAGTATATCTGACTGTCTCTCTATCCCTCTCTCTCTCTCTGTGAGAGTATATCTGACTGTCTCTCTATCTCTCTCTCTCTCTGGGAGAGTATATCTGACTGTCTCTCTATCCCTCTCTCTCTCTCTGGGAGAGTATATCTGACTGTCTCTCTATCCCTCTCTCTCTCTCTGTGAGAGTATATCTGACTGTCTCTCTATCTCTCTCTCTCTCTCTGTGAGAGTATATCTGACTGTCTCTCTATCCCTCTCTCTCTCTCTGTGAGAGTATATCTGACTGTCTCTCTATCTCTCTCTCTCTCTCTGTGAGAGTATATCTGACTGTCTCTCTATCCCTCTCTCTCTCTCTGTGAGAGTATATCTGACTGTCTCTCTATCCTCTCTCTCTCTCTGGGAGAGTATATCTGACTGTCTCTCTATCCCTCTCTCTCTCTCTGTGAGAGTATATCTGACTGTCTCTCTATCTCTCTCTCTCTCTCTGTGAGAGTATATCTGACTGTCTCTCTATCCCTCTCTCTCTCTCTGTGAGAGTATATCTGACTGTCTCTCTATCTCTCTCTCTCTCTGGGGGAGTATATCTGACTGTCTCTCTATCTCTCTCTCTCTCTCTGTGAGAGTATATCTGACTGTCTCTCTATCTCTCTCTCTCTCTCTCTGGGAGAGTATATCTGACTGTCTCTCTATCTCTCTCTCTCTCTCTGGGAGAGTATATCTGACTGTCTCTCTATCCCTCTCTCTCTCTCTGGGGGAGTATATCTGACTGTCTCTCTATCCCTCTCTCTCTCTGGGAGAGTATATCTGACTGTCTCTCTATCCCTCTCTCTCTCTGGGAGAGTATATCTGACTGTCTCTCTATCCTCTCTCTCTCTCTGGGAGAGTATATCTGACTGTCTCTCTATCCCTCTCTCTCTCTCTGGGAGAGTATATCTGACTGTCTCTCTATCCCTCTCTCTCTCTCTGGGAGAGTATATCTGACTGTCTCTCTATCCCTCTCTCTCTCTCTGGGGGAGTATATCTGACTGTCTCTCTATCCCTCTCTCTCTCTCTGGGAGAGTATATCTGACTGTCTCTCTATCCCTCTCTCTCTCTGGGGGAGTATATCTGACTGTCTCTCTATCCCTCTCTCTCTCTCTGGGGGAGTATATCTGACTGTCTCTCTATCCCTCTCTCTCTCTGGGAGAGTATATCTGACTGTCTCTCTATCCCTCTCTCTCTCTCTGGGAGAGTATATCTGACTGTCTCTCTATCCCTCTCTCTCTCTCTGGGGGAGTATATCTGACTGTCTCTCTATCCCTCTCTCTCTCTCTGGGGGAGTATATCTGACTGTCTCTCTATCCCTCTCTCTCTCTCTGGGGGAGTATATCTGACTGTCTCTCTATCCCTCTCTCTCTCTGGGAGAGTATATCTGACTGTCTCTCTATCCCTCTCTCTCTCTGGGGGAGTATATCTGACTGTCTCTCTATCCCTCTCTCTCTCTGGGAGAGTATATCTGACTGTCTCTCTATCCCTCTCTCTCTCTCTGGGAGAGTATATCTGACTGTCTCTCTATCCCTCTCTCTCTCTGGGAGAGTATATCTGACTGTCTCTCTATCCCTCTCTCTCTGGGAGAGTATATCTGACTGTCTCTCTATCCCTCTCTCTCTCTGGGAGAGTATATCTGACTGTCTCTCTATCCCTCTCTCTCTCTGGGAGAGTATATCTGACTGTCTCTCTATCCCTCTCTCTCTCTCTGGGAGAGTATATCTGACTGTCTCTCTATCCCTCTCTCTCTCTCTGGGAGAGTATATCTGACTGTCTCTCTATCCTCTCTCTCTCTCTGGGAGAGTATATCTGACTGTCTCTCTATCCCTCTCTCTCTCTCTGTGAGAGTATATCTGACTGTCTCTCTATCTCTCTCTCTCTCTCTGTGAGAGTATATCTGACTGTCTCTCTATCCCTCTCTCTCTCTCTGTGAGAGTATATCTGACTGTCTCTCTATCTCTCTCTCTCTCTGGGAGAGTATATCTGACTGTCTCTCTATCTCTCTCTCTCTCTCTGTGAGAGTATATCTGACTGTCTCTCTATCTCTCTCTCTCTCTCTGTGAGAGTATATCTGACTGTCTCTCTATCTCTCTCTCTCTCTCTGTGAGAGTATATCTGACTGTCTCTCTATCCCTCTCTCTCTCTCTGGGGGAGTATATCTGACTGTCTCTCTATCCCTCTCTCTCTCTGGGAGAGTATATCTGACTGTCTCTCTATCCCTCTCTCTCTCTGGGAGAGTATATCTGACTGTCTCTCTATCTCTCTCTCTCTCTGGGAGAGTATATCTGACTGTCTCTCTATCCCTCTCTCTCTCTCTGGGAGAGTATATCTGACTGTCTCTCTATCCTCTCTCTCTCTCTGGGGGAGTATATCTGACTGTCTCTCTATCCCTCTCTCTCTCTCTGGGGGAGTATATCTGACTGTCTCTCTATCCCTCTCTCTCTCTCTGTGAGAGTATATCTGACTGTCTCTCTATCCCTCTCTCTCTCTGGGGGAGTATATCTGACTGTCTCTCTATCCCTCTCTCTCTCTCTGGGGGAGTATATCTGACTGTCTCTCTATCCCTCTCTCTCTCTGGGAGAGTATATCTGACTGTCTCTCTATCCCTCTCTCTCTCTCTGGGAGAGTATATCTGACTGTCTCTCTATCCCTCTCTCTCTCTCTGGGGGAGTATATCTGACTGTCTCTCTATCCCTCTCTCTCTCTCTCTGGGGGAGTATATCTGACTGTCTCTCTATCCCTCTCTCTCTCTCTGGGGGAGTATATCTGACTGTCTCTCTATCCCTCTCTCTCTCTGGGAGAGTATATCTGACTGTCTCTCTATCCCTCTCTCTCTCTGGGGGAGTATATCTGACTGTCTCTCTATCCCTCTCTCTCTCTGGGAGAGTATATCTGACTGTCTCTCTATCCCTCTCTCTCTCTCTGGGAGAGTATATCTGACTGTCTCTCTATCCCTCTCTCTCTCTCTGGGAGAGTATATCTGACTGTCTCTCTATCCTCTCTCTCTCTCTGGGAGAGTATATCTGACTGTCTCTCTATCCCTCTCTCTCTCTCTGGGAGAGTATATCTGACTGTCTCTCTATCCTCTCTCTCTCTCTGGGGGAGTATATCTGACTGTCTCTCTATCCCTCTCTCTCTCTCTGGGGGAGTATATCTGACTGTCTCTCTATCCCTCTCTCTCTCTCTGTGAGAGTATATCTGACTGTCTCTCTATCCCTCTCTCTCTCTGGGGGAGTATATCTGACTGTCTCTCTATCCCTCTCTCTCTCTCTGGGGGAGTATATCTGACTGTCTCTCTATCCCTCTCTCTCTCTCCTGGAGAGTATATCTGACTGTCTCTCTATCCCTCTCTCTCTCTGGGGGAGTATATCTGACTGTCTCTCTATCCCTCTCTCTCTCTGTGAGAGTATATCTGACTGTCTCTCTATCCCTCTCTCTCTCTCTCTGAGAGTATATCTGACTGTCTCTCTATCCCTCTCTCTCTCTCTGGGAGAGTATATCTGACTGTCTCTCTATCCCTCTCTCTCTCTCTGGGGGAGTATATCTGACTGTCTCTCTATCCTCTCTCTCTCTCTGGGAGAGTATATCTGACTGTCTCTCTATCCCTCTCTCTCTCTCTGGGAGAGTATATCTGACTGTCTCTCTATCCCTCTCTCTCTCTCTGGGAGAGTATATCTGACTGTCTCTCTATCCCTCTCTCTCTCTCTGGGAGAGTATATCTGACTGTCTCTCTATCCCTCTCTCTCTCTCTGGGGGAGTATATCTGACTGTCTCTCTATCTCTCTCTCTCTCTCTGGGGGAGTATATCTGACTGTCTCTCTATCCCTCTCTCTCTCTCTGGGGGAGTATATCTGACTGTCTCTCTATCCCTCTCTCTCTCTCTGTGAGAGTATATCTGACTGTCTCTCTATCCCTCTCTCTCTCTGGGGGAGTATATCTGACTGTCTCTCTATCCCTCTCTCTCTCTCTGGGAGAGTATATCTGACTGTCTCTCTATCCCTCTCTCTCTCTCTGGGGGAGTATATCTGACTGTCTCTCTATCCCTCTCTCTCTCTCTGGGGGAGTATATCTGACTGTCTCTCTATCCCTCTCTCTCTCTCTCTGAGAGTATATCTGACTGTCTCTCTATCCCTCTCTCTCTCTGGGGGAGTATATCTGACTGTCTCTCTATCCCTCTCTCTCTCTCTGGGGGAGTATATCTGACTGTCTCTCTATCTCTCTCTCTCTCTGGGAGAGTATATCTGACTGTCTCTCTATCCCTCTCTCTCTCTCTGGGGGAGTATATCTGACTGTCTCTCTATCCTCTCTCTCTCTCTGTGAGAGTATATCTGACTGTCTCTCTATCCCTCTCTCTCTCTCTGGGGGAGTATATCTGACTGTCTCTCTATCCTCTCTCTCTCTCTGTGAGAGTATATCTGACTGTCTCTCTATCCCTCTCTCTCTCTCTGGGGGAGTATATCTGACTGTCTCTCTATCCCTCTCTCTCTCTGGGGGAGTATATCTGACTGTCTCTCTATCCCTCTCTCTCTCTGGGGAGTATATCTGACTGTCTCTCTATCCCTCTCTCTCTCTGGGAGAGTATATCTGACTGTCTCTCTATCCCTCTCTCTCTCTGGGAGAGTATATCTGACTGTCTCTCTATCCCTCTCTCTCTCTGGGGGAGTATATCTGACTGTCTCTCTATCCCTCTCTCTCTCTCTGGGAGAGTATATCTGACTGTCTCTCTATCCCTCTCTCTCTCTGTGAGAGTATATCTGACTGTCTCTCTATCCCTCTCTCTCTCTGGGGAGTATATCTGACTGTCTCTCTATCCCTCTCTCTCTCTGGGGAGTATATCTGACTGTCTCTCTATCCCTCTCTCTCTGGGAGAGTATATCTGACTGTCTCTCTATCCCTCTCTCTCTCTCTGGGAGAGTATATCTGACTGTCTCTCTATCCCTCTCTCTCTCTGGGGGAGTATATCTGACTGTCTCTCTATCCCTCTCTCTCTCTGGGGGAGTATATCTGACTGTCTCTCTATCCCTCTCTCTCTCTCTGGGGGAGTATATCTGACTGTCTCTCTATCCCTCTCTCTCTCTCTGGGGGAGTATATCTGACTGTCTCTCTATCCCTCTCTCTCTCTCTGGGGGAGTATATCTGACTGTCTCTCTATCCCTCTCTCTCTCTCTGGGAGAGTATATCTGACTGTCTCTCTATCCCTCTCTCTCTCTCTGGGGAGTATATCTGACTGTCTCTCTATCCCTCTCTCTCTCTCTCTGGGAGAGTATATCTGACTGTCTCTCTATCCCTCTCTCTCTCTCTGGGAGAGTATATCTGACTGTCTCTCTATCCCTCTCTCTCTCTGGGGGAGTATATCTGACTGTCTCTCTATCCCTCTCTCTCTCTCTGGGAGAGTATATCTGACTGTCTCTCTATCCCTCTCTCTCTCTCTGGGAGAGTATATCTGACTGTCTCTCTATCCCTCTCTCTCTCTCTGGGAGAGTATATCTGACTGTCTCTCTATCCCTCTCTCTCTCGGGGAGTATATCTGACTGTCTCTCTATCCCTCTCTCTCTCTCTGGGGGAGTATATCTGACTGTCTCTCTATCCCTCTCTCTCTCTCTGGGAGAGTATATCTGACTGTCTCTCTATCCCTCTCTCTCTCTCTGGGGGAGTATATCTGACTGTCTCTCTATCCCTCTCTCTCTCTCTGGGAGAGTATATCTGACTGTCTCTCTATCCCTCTCTCTCTCTCTGGGGGAGTATATCTGACTGTCTCTCTATCCCTCTCTCTCTCTGGGGGAGTATATCTGACTGTCTCTCTATCCCTCTCTCTCTCTCTGGGAGAGTATATCTGACTGTCTCTCTATCCCTCTCTCTCTGGGAGAGTATATCTGACTGTCTCTCTATCCCTCTCTCTCTCTGGGAGAGTATATCTGACTGTCTCTCTATCCCTCTCTCTCTCTGGGGGAGTATATCTGACTGTCTCTCTATCCCTCTCTCTCTCTCTGGGGGAGTATATCTGACTGTCTCTCTATCCCTCTCTCTCTCTCTGGGGGAGTATATCTGACTGTCTCTCTATCCCTCTCTCTCTCTGGGAGAGTATATCTGACTGTCTCTCTATCCCTCTCTCTCTGTTTGGGAGAGTATATCTGACTGTCTCTCTATCCCTCTCTCTCTCTGGGAGAGTATATCTGACTGTCTCTCTATCCCTCTCTCTCTCTGGGGGAGTATATCTGACTGTCTCTCTATCCCTCTCTCTCTCTCTGGGGGAGTATATCTGACTGTCTCTCTATCCCTCTCTCTCTCTCTCTCTGGGGGAGTATATCTGACTGTCTCTCTATCCCTCTCTCTCTCTGGGAGAGTATATCTGACTGTCTCTCTATCCCTCTCTCTCTCTGGGAGAGTATATCTGACTGTCTCTCTATCCCTCTCTCTCTCTGGGAGAGTATATCTGACTGTCTCTCTATCCCTCTCTCTCTCTGGGGGAGTATATCTGACTGTCTCTCTATCCCTCTCTCTCTCTGGGGGAGTATATCTGACTGTCTCTCTATCCCTCTCTCTCTCTCTGGGGGAGTATATCTGACTGTCTCTCTATCCCTCTCTCTCTCTCTGTGAGAGTATATCTGACTGTCTCTCTATCCCTCTCTCTCTCTGGGGGAGTATATCTGACTGTCTCTCTATCCCTCTCTCTCTCTCTGGGGGAGTATATCTGACTGTCTCTCTATCCCTCTCTCTCTCTCTCGGGGAGTATATCTGACTGTCTCTCTATCCCTCTCTCTCTCTGGGGGAGTATATCTGACTGTCTCTCTATCCCTCTCTCTCTCTGGGAGAGTATATCTGACTGTCTCTCTATCCCTCTCTCTCTCTCTGGGAGAGTATATCTGACTGTCTCTCTATCCCTCTCTCTCTCTCTGGGAGAGTATATCTGACTGTCTCTCTATCCCTCTCTCTCTCTCTGGGGGAGTATATCTGACTGTCTCTCTATCCCTCTCTCTCTCTCTTGGGAGAGTATATCTGACTGTCTCTCTATCCCTCTCTCTCTCTGGGAGAGTATATCTGACTGTCTCTCTATCCCTCTCTCTCTCTCTGGGAGAGTATATCTGACTGTCTCTCTATCCCTCTCTCTCTCTCTGGGGGAGTATATCTGACTGTCTCTCTATCCCTCTCTCTCTCTGGGGGAGTATATCTGACTGTCTCTCTATCCTCTCTCTCTCTCTGGGGAGAGTATATCTGACTGTCTCTCTATCCCTCTCTCTCTCTCTGGGAGAGTATATCTGACTGTCTCTCTATCCCTCTCTCTCTCTCTGGGAGAGTATATCTGACTGTCTCTCTATCCCTCTCTCTCTCTGGGGGAGTATATCTGACTGTCTCTCTATCCCTCTCTCTCTCTCTGGGAGAGTATATCTGACTGTCTCTCTATCCCTCTCTCTCTCTCTGGGGGAGTATATCTGACTGTCTCTCTATCCCTCTCTCTCTCTCTGGGGGAGTATATCTGACTGTCTCTCTATCCCTCTCTCTCTCTCTGGAGAGTATATCTGACTGTCTCTCTATCCCTCTCTCTCTCTGGGGGAGTATATCTGACTGTCTCTCTATCCCTCTCTCTCTCTCTGGGGGAGTATATCTGACTGTCTCTCTATCCTCTCTCTCTCTGGGAGAGTATATCTGACTGTCTCTCTATCCCTCTCTCTCTCTGGGGGAGTATATCTGACTGTCTCTCTATCCCTCTCCTCTCTCTGGGGAGTATATCTGACTGTCTCTCTATCCCTCTCTCTCTCTCTGGGGGAGTATATCTGACTGTCTCTCTATCCCTCTCTCTCTCTCTTGGGAGAGTATATCTGACTGTCTCTCTATCCCTCTCTCTCTCTGGGGGAGTATATCTGACTGTCTCTCTATCCCTCTCTCTCTCTGGGGGAGTATATCTGACTGTCTCTCTATCCCTCTCTCTCTCTGGGAGAGTATATCTGACTGTCTCTCTATCCCTCTCTCTCTCTCTGGGAGAGTATATCTGACTGTCTCTCTATCCCTCTCTCTCTCTGGGGGAGTATATCTGACTGTCTCTCTATCCCTCTCTCTCTCTCTGGGAGAGTATATCTGACTGTCTCTCCTTCTCTCTCTCTTCTTGGGAGAGTATATCTGACTGTCTCTCTATCCCTCTCTCTCTCTGGGGGAGTATATCTGACTGTCTCTCTATCCCTCTCTCTCTCTGGGGAGTATATCTGACTGTCTCTCTATCCTCTCTCTCTCGGGAGAGTATATCTGACTGTCTCTCTATCCCTCTCTCTCTCTCTGGGGGAGTATATCTGACTGTCTCTCTATCCCTCTCTCTCTCTGGGGAGTATATCTGACTGTCTCTCTATCCCTCTCTCTCTCTGGGGGAGTATATCTGACTGTCTCTCTATCCCTCTCTCTCTCTCTGGGAGAGTATATCTGACTGTCTCTCTATCCCTCTCTCTCTCTCTGGGAGAGTATATCTGACTGTCTCTCTATCCCTCTCTCTCTCTCTGGGGGAGTATATCTGACTGTCTCTCTATCCCTCTCTCTCTCTCTGGGAGAGTATATCTGACTGTCTCTCTATCCCTCTCTCTCTCTCTGGGAGAGTATATCTGACTGTCTCTCTATCCCTCTCTCTCTCTCTGGGAGAGTATATCTGACTGTCTCTCTATCCCTCTCTCTCTCTCTGGGAGAGTATATCTGACTGTCTCTCTATCCCTCTCTCTCTCTGGGAGAGTATATCTGACTGTCTCTCTATCCCTCTCTCTCTCTGGGAGAGTATATCTGACTGTCTCTCTATCCCTCTCTCTCTCTCTGGGAGAGTATATCTGACTGTCTCTCTATCCCTCTCTCTCTCTCTGGGAGAGTATATCTGACTGTCTCTCTATCCCTCTCTCTCTCTCTGGGAGAGTATATCTGACTGTCTCTCTATCCCTCTCTCTCTCTGGGAGAGTATATCTGACTGTCTCTCTATCCCTCTCTCTCTCTGGGGAGAGTATATCTGACTGTCTCTCTATCCCTCTCTCTCTCTGGGGGAGTATATCTGACTGTCTCTCTATCCCTCTCTCTCTCTCTGGGGGAGTATATCTGACTGTCTCTCTATCCCTCTCTCTCTCTCTGGGGAGAGTATATCTGACTGTCTCTCTATCCCTCTCTCTCTCTCTGGGAGAGTATATCTGACTGTCTCTCTATCCCTCTCTCTCTCTGGGAGAGTATATCTGGACTGTCTCTCTATCCCTCTCTCTCTCTGGGGAGAGTATATCTGACTGTCTCTCTATCCCTCTCTCTCTCTCTGGGGAGAGTATATCTGACTGTCTCTCTATCCCCTCTCTCTCTCTCTGGGGGAGTATATCTGACTGTCTCTCTATCCCTCTCTCTCTCTCTGGGGGAGTATATCTGACTGTCTCTCTATCCCTCTCTCTCTCTCTGGGAGAGTATATCTGACTGTCTCTCTATCCCTCTCTCTCTCTCTGGGGGAGTATATCTGACTGTCTCTCTATCCCCTCTCTCTCTCTCTGGGGAGTATATCTGACTGTCTCTCTATCCCTCTCTCTCTCTCTGGGAGAGTATATCTGACTGTCTCTCTATCCCCTCTCTCTCTGGGAGAGTATATCTGACTGTCTCTCTATCCCTCTCTCTCTGGGAGAGTATATCTGACTGTCTCTCTATCCCTCTCTCTCTCTCTGGGAGAGTATATCTGACTGTCTCTATATCCTCTCTCTCTCTGGGGGAGTATATCTGACTGTCTCTCTATCCCTCTCTCTCTCTCTGGGAGAGTATATCTGACTGTCTCTCTATCCCTCTCTCTCTGGGAGAGTATATCTGACTGTCTCTCTATCCCTCTCTCTCTCTGGGAGAGTATATCTGACTGTCTCTCTATCCCTCTCTCTCTCTCTGGGGGAGTATATCTGACTGTCTCTCTATCCCTCTCTCTCTCTGGGGGAGTATATCTGACTGTCTCTCTATCCCTCTCTCTCTCTCTGGGGGAGTATATCTGACTGTCTCTCTATCCCTCTCTCTCTCTGGGGGAGTATATCTGACTGTCTCTCTATCCCTCTCTCTCTCTGGGGGAGTATATCTGACTGTCTCTCTATCCCTCTCTCTCTCTCTGGGAGAGTATATCTGACTGTCTCTCTATCCCTCTCTCTCTCGGGAGAGTATATCTGACTGTCTCTCTATCCCTCTCTCTCTCTCTGGGAGAGTATATCTGACTGTCTCTCTATCCCTCTCTCTCTCTGGGGGAGTATATCTGACTGTCTCTCTATCCTCTCTCTCTCTCTGGGGAGTATATCTGACTGTCTCTCTATCCCTCTCTCTCTCTCTGGGGGAGTATATCTGACTGTCTCTCTATCCCTCTCTCTCTCTGGGAGAGTATATCTGACTGTCTCTCTATCCCTCTCTCTCTCTGGGGGAGTATATCTGACTGTCTCTCTATCCCTCTCTCTCTCTGGGAGAGTATATCTGACTGTCTCTCTATCCCTCTCTCTCTCTCTGGGGGAGTATATCTGACTGTCTCTCTATCCCTCTCTCTCTCTGGGAGAGTATATCTGACTGTCTCTCTATCCCTCTCTCTCTCTGGGGGAGTATATCTGACTGTCTCTCTATCCCTCTCTCTCTCTGGGAGAGTATATCTGACTGTCTCTCTATCCCTCTCTCTCTCTCTGGGGGAGTATATCTGACTGTCTCTCTATCCCTCTCTCTCTCTGTGAGAGTATATCTGACTGTCTCTCTATCCCTCTCTCTCTCTGTGAGAGTATATCTGACTGTCTCTCTATCCCTCTCTCTCTCTCTGGGAGAGTATATCTGACTGTCTCTCTATCCCTCTCTCTCTCTCTGTGAGAGTATATCTGACTGTCTCTCTATCCCTCTCTCTCTCTGGGAGAGTATATCTGACTGTCTCTCTATCCCTCTCTCTCTCTCTGGGAGAGTATATCTGACTGTCTCTCTATCCCTCTCTCTCTCTCTGGGGGAGTATATCTGACTGTCTCTCTATCCCTCTCTCTCTCTCTGGGGGAGTATATCTGACTGTCTCTCTATCCCTCTCTCTCTCTCTGGGGAGTATATCTGACTGTCTCTCTATCCTCTCTCTCTCTCTGGGAGAGTATATCTGACTGTCTCTCTATCCCTCTCTCTCTCTCTGGGGGAGTATATCTGACTGTCTCTCTATCCCTCTCTCTCTCTGGGGGAGTATATCTGACTGTCTCTCTATCCCTCTCTCTCTCTCTGGGGGAGTATATCTGACTGTCTCTCTATCCCTCTCTCTCTCTCTGTGAGAGTATATCTGACTGTCTCTCTATCCCTCTCTCTCTCTCTGGGGGAGTATATCTGACTGTCTCTCTATCTCTCTCTCTCTCTGGGGGAGTATATCTGACTGTCTCTCTATCCCTCTCTCTGGGAGAGTATATCTGACTGTCTCTCTATCTCTCTCTCTCTCTCTGTGAGAGTATATCTGACTGTCTCTCTATCCCTCTCTCTGGGGGAGTATATCTGACTGTCTCTCTATCCCTCTCTCTCTCTCTGTGAGAGTATATCTGACTGTCTCTCTATCCCTCTCTCTCTCTCTGGGGGAGTATATCTGACTGTCTCTCTATCTCTCTCTCTCTCTGGGGGAGTATATCTGACTGTCTCTCTATCCCTCTCTCTCTCTGGGAGAGTATATCTGACTGTCTCTCGATCTCTCTCTCTCTCTCTGGGGGAGTATATCTGACTGTCTCTCTATCCCTCTCTCTCTCTCTGGGAGAGTATATCTGACTGTCTCTCTATCCCTCTCTCTCTCTCTGGGGGAGTATATCTGACTGTCTCTCTATCCCTCTCTCTCTCTCTGGGGGAGTATATCTGACTGTCTCTCTATCCCTCTCTCTGGGAGAGTATATCTGACTGTCTCTCTATCTCTCTCTCTCTCTGGGAGAGTATATCTGACTGTCTCTCTATCCCTCTCTCTCTCTCTGGGGGAGTATATCTGACTGTCTCTCTATCCCTCTCTCTGGGAGAGTATATCTGACTGTCTCTCTATCTCTCTCTCTCTCTGGGAGAGTATATCTGACTGTCTCTCTATCCCTCTCTCTGGGGGAGTATATCTGACTGTCTCTCTATCCCTCTCTCTCTCTCTGTGAGAGTATATCTGACTGTCTCTCTATCCCTCTCTCTCTCTGTGAGAGTATATCTGACTGTCTCTCTATCCCTCTCTCTCTCTGTGAGAGTATATCTGACTGTCTCTCTATCCCTCTCTCTCTCTCTGGGAGAGTATATCTGACTGTCTCTCTATCCCTCTCTCTCTCTGGGAGAGTATATCTGACTGTCTCTCTATCCCTCTCTCTCTCTGGGAGAGTATATCTGACTGTCTCTCTATCCCTCTCTCTCTCTGGGAGAGTATATCTGACTGTCTCTCTATCCCTCTCTCTCTCTGTGAGAGTATATCTGACTGTCTCTCTATCCCTCTCTCTCTCTCTGGGAGAGTATATCTGACTGTCTCTCTATCCCTCTCTCTCTCTCTGGGGGAGTATATCTGACTGTCTCTCTATCCCTCTCTCTGGGAGAGTATATCTGACTGTCTCTCTATCCCTCTCTCTCTCTCTGGGGGAGTATATCTGACTGTCTCTCTATCCCTCTCTCTCTCTGGGGGAGTATATCTGACTGTCTCTCTATCCCTCTCTCTCTCTCTGGGGGAGTATATCTGACTGTCTCTCTATCCCTCTCTCTGGGAGAGTATATCTGACTGTCTCTCTATCCCTCTCTCTCTCTCTGGGGGAGTATATCTGACTGTCTCTCTATCCCTCTCTCTCTCTGGGGGAGTATATCTGACTGTCTCGGCACGGTAGCACAGTGGTTAGCACTGCTGCTTCACAGCTCCAGGGTCCTGGGTTCGATTCCTGGCTCAGGTCACTGTCTGTGTGGAGTTTGCACATTCTCCTCGTGTCTGCGTGGGTTTCCTCCGGGTGCTCCGGTTTCCTCCCACAGTCCAAAGATGTGCGGGTTAGGTTGATTGGCCAGGTTAAAAATTGTCCCTTAGAGTCCTGAGATGCATAGGTTAGAGGGATTAGCGGGTAAATATGTGGGGGGAGGGCCTGGGTGGGATTGTGGTCGGTGCAGACTCGATGGGCCGAATGGCCTCCTTCTGCACTGTAGGGTTTCTATGATTTCTATGATTTCTATGATCCCTCTCTCTCTCTCTGGGGGAGTATATCTGACTGTCTCTCTATCCCTCTCTCTCTCTCTGGGGGAGTATATCTGACTGTCTCTCTATCCCTCTCTCTCTCTGTGAGAGTATATCTGACTGTCTCTCTATCCCTCTCTCTCTCTCTGGGAGAGTATATCTGACTGTCTCTCTATCCCTCTCTCTGGGAGAGTATATCTGACTGTCTCTCTATCCCTCTCTCTCTCTCTGGGAGAGTATATCTGACTGTCTCTCTATCCCTCTCTCTCTGTGAGAGTATATCTGACTGTCTCTCTATCCCTCTCTCTCTCTCTGGGAGAGTATATCTGACTGTCTCTCTATCCCTCTCTCTCTCTGGGAGAGTATATCTGACTGTCTCTCTATCCCTCTCTCTCTCTGGGGGAGTATATCTGACTGTCTCTCTATCCCTCTCTCTCTCTCTGGGAGAGTATATCTGACTGTCTCTCTATCCCTCTCTCTCTCTCTGGGAGAGTATATCTGACTGTCTCTCTCGTGAGAGTATATTTGACCTTCTCTCTCTCTTTGTGAGAGTCTATCTGACTGTGCAGGTGCATATTGTGAAGAGACCACACACCTTTAATTAAATTGCCATGTGATCTATGATTGAAATTTGTGGAAGTCTCCATGGTAACTGATGCAAGAAATAGAAGATTCCTGGTGAGATGGGGAGAGTGCAGAGAGTGGGGGAAGGATGTAAACTCCATCTCATACTCCGCCTCCATTGATCCCCACTCCCTGTCAGTGGTCCTGAGCAGCAAGAGAAATCATTCCAGCAATGTTGCTCATGGAGCAGAGAAAGGTCGAGTGGAGAGGGGATTGAGAGAGATGAGAAGGGGAGGAAGAGGTGGGAAAGGTGTGGGAACTGGGGAGGGAATTGAGGGAGGGGAATGGGGGAGGGAATTGAGGGAGGGGAATGGGGGAGGGGATTGAGGTAGGGGAATGGGGGGGGAGGGGAGTTTGGTAGGAGGGAGAGGAATGGGGGAGCTGGGTCTTGTTCAAATTGCTCTTTTGCTTTTCCAGGTCCTAGAGATGGAAAATCAGCCAGAGACTGAGAAAGTGTAACCCCTAAACTGCCAGAACACACCCACCACACCCACACACCCCACACATACAAGCACGCACGCGCACACACACCCAACTCCACATACCCCCAACCGCTCACACACAAACACACCCAATCCCTGACACGGATACACACCCGCACGCACTCCCCCGCACGCACTCCCCGGCACGCACAACCCCCCGCGCACAGACGCACTCCCCCATATGTGCGCGCACACACACGTGCACACCCCCCCACGCTCACAAGCACATACACACCAACACCACAAAGCTCCCAACCGCACACACCCCCAAACCACCCCACATACACCCAAACCCCCACACATGCACCCAAACCCCCACACACACACCCACACTTCCGCACACACACACACTCCCGCACACACACACTCAAACTCACACACGCGCTCTCACACATACCCACACACACCCTCAATCTAGACACACCCCAAACCCCACATACACACACACACGCGCGCGCACCCACCCATATACACACACAGCCCCATACCGCAAGGTGTACTATGGTTGGGGAGAAGGCCCCTGCCTACCCAGATGCCCAGATGCCTCTGCGGAAAGCGGCTGTGAGGAAGGAAGGTGGGGAGGAGCGGGCAGTTGGAGGTTGGGGTCGAGTTCGGAGGCGGAAGCAGCGATACGTGGAGAAGGATGGAAAGTGTAATGTGGAGCATGGCAACGTGATGGAGACATACCGCTACCTGACTGATATCTACACCACCCTGGTGGACCTGCGCTGGCGTTTCAGCCTCCTGGTCTTTGTCCTAGCTTACACCCTGACCTGGCTGTCCTTTGGCATGGTCTGGTGGTCTATCGCTTATTACCGTGGTGATCTGGAACACCTGGAGGACAAGAACTGGACCCCCTGTGTCAACAACCTGAATGGATTTGTTTCTGCCTTTCTCTTCTCTATTGAGACAGAAACCACCATTGGATACGGTTACCGAGTGATCACTGACAGCTGTCCTGAGGGCATCGCTCTGCTCCTCCTCCAGGCTATCCTAGGCTCCATGGTGAATGCCTTCATGGTGGGCTGTATGTTTGTCAAGATCTCTCAGCCTAACAAGCGAGCCGAGACTCTAGTCTTCTCTGAGCGGGCTGTTATCTCCCTCCGGGATGACCACCTCTGCCTGATGTTCAGAGTGGGAGACCTGAGGAGCTCCCACATTGTTGAGGCCTCCATTCGAGCCAAGCTCATCCGCTCCAAACAAACAGTGGAGGGAGAGTTCATCCCTCTGGATCAGACCGACATCAGCGTGGGCTTCGAGACAGGAGATGATCGCCTCTTTCTCGTCTCACCGCTCATCATCTGCCATGAGATTGATCAGCGCAGCCCCTTCTGGGAACTCTCCAAACACCAGCTGGAAAAGGAGGACCTGGAAATTGTGGTTATCCTCGAGGGAATGGTCGAGGCAACAGGTACAGCACTAGCATCTCTCTGTCTCTCCCTCTATCTCTCGCTCTCGGTGTCTCTGTCTATCTTTGTCTTTCTCTCCCTCACTCTGGCTCTGTGCTGAACTTTCCCAAAAAAATTCCAAGGACGCCATTTTCCCATCTCGCCTGCCACGGCAATTGGAGTGGACGGGACTCGGACAATGCAAAGCTGCATTGCCAACGGGTGGGATTTTACAGTCTTGGGGCCTCTCTCTCTCACCCTCTGTTTCTCTCTCTCTTTCTTTCATCCTCTGTGTCTCTCTTTCCATCTCTGTCCGTCTCTCTCTCTCGCCCTCTGTCTCTCTCGCCCTCTGTCTCTCCCTCTCGCCCTCTGTCTCTCCTTCTCGCCCTCTGTCTCTCCTTCTCGCCCTCTGTCTCTCCTTCTCGCCCTCTGTCTCTCTCTCTCCCTGTCTCTCTCTCTCTCTCTCTCCCTCCCTCTGTCTCTCTCTCTCTCTCCCTCTGTCTCTCTCTCTCTCCCCCTCTGTCTCTCTCTCTCCCTCTGTCTCTCTCCCTCTACCTCTGTCTCTCTCTCTCTCTCCCTCTCTCTCCCTCCCTCTGTCTCTCTCCCCCTCTCTCCCTCTGTCTCTCTCTCTCTCCCTCCCTCTGTCTCTCTCACCCTCTTTGTCTCTCTCCCTCCCTCTGTCTCTCTCCCCCTCTCTCCCTCTGTCTCTCTCTCTCTCCCTCCCTCTGTCTCTCTCACCCTCTTTGTCTCTCTCTCTCTCCCCCTCTGTCTGTCTCTCTCTCTCTCTCTCCCTCTGTCACTCTCTCTCTCTCCCTCTGTCCCCTCTCTCTCTATCCCTCCCTCTGTCTCTCTCTCCCTCTGTCCCTCTCCCTCCCTCTCCCACCCCCTCCCGCCCTCCCCCTCCCTCCCCCTCCC
>NW_027594387.1:0-18283 GCF_964213995.1 Mustelus asterias | reverse complement strand
TATTGTCACGTGTACTGGGATACAGTGAAAAGTATCGTTTCTTGCGTGCTATACAGACAAAGCATACCGTTCATAGAGAAGGAAAGGAGAGGGTGCAGAATGTAGTGTTAAAGTCACAGCTCGGGTGTGGAGAAAGATCAACTTTATATTTGATTTATTATCGTCACATGCACTGGGATACAGTGAAAAGTATTGTTCCTTGCGCGCTATACAGACAAAGCATACCGTTCATAGAGAAGGAAAGGAGAGGGTGCAGAATGTAGCGTTACAGTCACAGCTCGGGGTGGAGAGAAAGATCAGCTTAATGCGAGGTAGGTCCATTCAAAAGCAGCAGGGAAGAAGCTGTTCTTGAGTCGGTCGGTACGTGACCTCAGACTTTTGTATCTTTTTCCCCGACGGAAGAAGGTGGAAGAGAGAATGTCCGGGGTGCGTGGGGGGGGGGGGTCCTTGATTATGCCGGCTGCTTTTCCCCCCGAGGCAGCGGGAAGTGTAGACGGAGTCAATGGATGGGAGGCTGGTGATGGATTGGGCTACATTCACACGACCCTTTTGTAGCTCCTTGCGGTCTTGGGCAGGAGCAGGAGCCCCCAGACCAAGCTGTGATACAACCATTTCGGAGCCAGGAGGTCATGCTGCAACTGTACAAAACTCTGGTGCGGCCGCACTTGGAGTATCGCGTACAGTTCTGGTCGCCGTGTTAGAGGAAAGATGTGGAAGTGTTGGAAAGGGTGCAGAGGAGATTTTACCAGGATGTTGCCTGGTATGGTGGGAAAATCGTATGAGGAAAGGCTGAGGGGCTTGAGGCTGTTTTCGTTAGAGAGAAGAAGGTTAAGAGGTGACTTAATAGAGGCATACAAGATGATCAGAGGATTAGATAGGGTGGATAGTGAGAGCCTTTTTCCTCGGACGGTGATGGCTAGCACGAGGGGACATAGCTTTAAATTGAGGGGTGAGAGATATAGGACAGATGTTAGAGGTAGGTTCTTTACTCAGAGAGTAGTAAGGGCGTGGAATGCCCTGCCTGCAGCAGTGGTGGACTCGTCAACATTGAGAGCGTTCAAATGGTTATTGGATAAACATATAGAATCATAGAAACCCTACAGTGCAGAAGGAGGCCATTCGGCCCATCGAGTCTGCACCGACCACAATCCCACCCAGGCCCTACCCCCACATATTTTACCCACTAATCCCGCTAACCTACGCATCCCAGGACTCTAAGGGGCAATTTTTAACCTGGCCAATCGACCTAACCCGCACATCTTTGGACTGTGGGAGGAAACCGGAGCACCCGGAGGAAACCCACGCAGACACGAGGAGAATGTGCAAACTCCACACAGACAGTGACCCGAGCCGGGAATCGAACCCGGGACCCTGTCGCTGTGAAGCAGCAGTGCTAACCACCGTGCTACCGTGCCAATATGGATGATATTGGAATAGTGTAGATTAGAGGGGCTTTAGATTGGTTCCACTGGTCGGCGCAACATCGAGGGCCGAAGGGCCTGTACTGCGCTGTTATGTTCTACGTTCTAATGCTTTCTATGGTGTTCCAAGACTTCTTACTGTGCCCAAGTTGGGCAGCACGGTGGCACAGTGGGTTAGCGCTGCTGCCTCACAGCGCCAGGGAGCCGGGTTCGATTCCCGGGCTCGGGTCACCGTCTGCGCGGAGTCTGCACGTTCTCCCCGTGTCTGCGTGGGTTTCCTCCGGGTGCTCCGGTTTCCTCCCACCGTCCGAAAGACCGTGCTGGGTTAGGGCGCATTGGGCCGTGCTAAATTCTCCCTCAGTGTAACCCCGAATAGGAGTGTGGGCGACCAGGGGATTCTCACAGTAACTTCTTTGCGGTTGTTGTAGGGAAAAATCCCTCGTACCAGTGCATTCAAAGAAGTCGAGTCGCGAGGCAAGGTTCAAAGTGTTTTTCTTTATTGTACAATTACTGGGAAACCCCAGGGAGAACCAACGTAACCAGCTCCGAAACAGTGGCTTGTCCACGTTGACCTTAATCCTTTCACGTCAGCTCTGGATCTTTATAGGGATCCAAATTCGAGCGGGAACATTTGATTATGCATTTTTACAATATGTGTAAAGTGGTCTGTCGCGTCAGGAAGTTCTCTGGGAGGCTTGTCAATTTGTACTTGTATGGTGTGTGTTTGTGTTAATGGGACTACCCTGTTCTTGTTTTAATGTGTTTCCCATTATCCCCTCTACGTGTCCCCTTATCTGAAATGACCCCATTGTTTTGTGTCTGTGTTCCCTGCTTGCGAGATTAGGTGTTAATGTCATTTTGTCCTGCTGTGCGTAGGGAGATTTAAGAACATAGAAAGCCACAGCACAAACAGGCCCTTCGGCCCACAAGTTGCGCCGATCATATCCCTACCTCTAGGCCTATCTATAGCCCTCAATCCCATTAAATCCCATGTACTCATCCAGAAGTCTCTTAAAAGACCCCAACGAGTTTGCCTCCACCACCACCGACGTCAGCCGATTCCACTCATCCACCACCCTCTGAGTGAAAAACGTACCCCTGACATCTCCTCTGTACCTACCCCCCAGCACCTTAAACCTGTGTCCTCTCGTAGCAACCATTTCAGCCCTTGGAAATAGCCTCTGAGAGTCTACCCTATCCAGACCTCTCAACATCTTGTAAACCTCTATCAGGTCACCTCTCATCCTTCGTCTCTCCAGGGAGAAGAGACCAAGCTCCCTCAACCTATCTTCATAAGGCATGCCCCCCAATCCAGGCAACATCCTTGTAAATCTCCTCTGCACCCTTTCAATGGCTTCAACATCTTTCCTGTAATGAGGTGACCAGAACTGCGCGCAGTCCTCCAAGTGGGGTCTAACCAGGGTCCTATAAAGCTGCAGCATTATCTCCCGACTCCTAAACTCAATCCCTCGATTAATGAAGGCTAGTACGCCGTACGCCTTCTTGACCGCATCCTCCACCTGCGAGGCCGATTTAAGAGTCCTATGGACCCGGACCCCAAGGTCCTTCTGATCCTCTACACTGCTAAGAATGGTACCCTTCATATTATACTGCTGCTTCATCCCATTGGATCTGCCAAAATGGATCACCACACACTTATCCGGGTTGAAGTCCATCTGCCACTTCTCCGCCCAGTCTTGCATTCTATCTATGTCTCGCTGCAACTTCTGACATCCCTCCAAACTATCCACAACACCACCTACCTTGGTGTCGTCAGCAAACTTACCAACCCATCCCTCCACTTCCTCATCCAGGTCATTTATGAAAATGACAAACAGCAAGGGTCCCAGAACAGATCCCTGGGGCACTCCACTGGTCACTGACCTCCATGCAGAGAAAGACCCCTCCACAGCCACTCTCTGCCTTCTGCAGGCAAGCCAGTTCTGGATCCACAAGGCAACAGCCCCTTGGATCCCATGCCTAATCCTAAGCCCCTTGGATCCCATTCCTAATTTAATCTAATCTTTTATTCCTTTTACCCTAGTTTGTTAAGTTTCTTTGCCTGCCTTGGTCATTTTATTCCTGTAATATTTTATTGATAGTCTGGTATATAGCCCACTCTCGGTCTTGACTTGCAGATATCCCGATCTTCCTTGGCCAAAGGCCGGTTTAAAATGCGGCTTCGCGCTGTTGCTGGGCAGAATAAGGATCTTTCGTTGGCTTTGAAATTTAAAGGTCTCTCAGCTGTGCAGAGGGGGATTTGAACGAATATCCATCCGGGTGGTCCCCTCTGCATTGTGGGCACGTTATAAGAACATAAGAAATAGGAGCAGGAGTAGGCCATCTAGCCCCTCGAGCCTGCCCCGCCATTCAATAAGATCATGGCTGATCTGACGTGGATCAGTACCACTTACCCGCCTGATCCCCATAACCCTTAATTCCCTTACCGATCAGGAATCCATCCATCCGCGCTTTAAACATATTCAGCGAGGTAGCCTCCACCACCTCAGTGGGCAGAGAATTCCAGAGATTCACCACCCTCTGGGAGAAGAAGTTCCTCCTCAACTCTGTCTTAAACCGACCCCCCTTTATTTTGAGGCTGTGTCCTCTAGTTTTAACTTCCTTACTAAGTGGAAAGAATCTCTCCGCCTCCACCCTATCCAGCCCCCCGCATTATCTTATAAGTCTCCATAAGATCCCCCCTCATCCTTCTAAACTCCAACGAGTACAAACCCAATCTCCTCAGCCTCTCCTCATAATCCAAACCCCTCATCTCCGGTATCAACCTGGTGAACCTTCTCTGCACTCCCTCCAGTGCCAATATATCCTTCCTCATATAAGGGGACCAATACTGCACACAGTATTCCAGCTGCGGCCTCACCAATGCCCTGTACAGGTGCATCAAGACATCCCTGCTTTTATATTCTATCCCCCTCGCGATATAGGCCAACATCCCATTTGCCTTCTTGATCACCTGTTGTACCTGCAGACTGGGCTTTTGCGTCTCATGCACAAGGACCCCCAGGTCCCTTTGCACGGTAGCATGTTGTAATTGGTGCCAATATGGCTTTTGGAAAATTGCCTACTTCACGGTGTGAATGTGAGCCGACTTGTGACGCTAATGAATGAATTTTAAACTTGAGCAGGAGCCGTAACAAGTTTGATACATCCAGAAGGTTTGCTTTCCGAGGTGCATCTCTGATAGTGGGAGGTGCATGCTGGGACTTGGCGGGTCCTTCCAAGGTCGCTGGATTAGTCGCTGACGGGAGGGGGGGCAAGGTGGGATAGAACGTAGCGGGTGCATATCGCGGGATTTGCTGCCGTACTTTGGGCAAAGGCGTGACTTCCTTGGGAGGTGGCTCCAGGAATAAGGATTGAACGCGGCAGTTGAGAGAGAAGCCTTGGAGCCCTCAGGTGTCTCCAAGCAACATAGCCCTTCAGACGACCGATTTACAAAGACGTACGGGAGATGTCCTGCGACGGGAATGGTCAGGAGGGCGCCAAAGGATCTGGGCAGTTGGCGGAGAGAGTGGGTGCGTGTACGCCACACTTAACTGTGCCGCCCTTAATGTTTCTTTTTTTGTCCACAGGCCATCGAGCCTTCATCGGGGTTGGGTTCCCTGACCGAGAGGATGCTTTCGACTTCAACGTAGCGTTACAGGACCATTTCAAGTGGGTAACGGCAGTCAGTAACCGATCAGGGCTGAGGGGAGTGCCACACTGTGGGAGGGTCAGTGCTGAGGGAGCGCCGCACTGTGGGAGGGTCAGTGCTGAGGGAGCGCCGCACTGTGGGAGGGTCAGTGCTGAGGGAGCGCCGCACTGTGGGAGGGTCAGTGCTGAGGGAGCGCCGCACTGTGGGAGGGTCAGTGCTGAGGGAGCGCCGCACTGTGGGAGGGTCAGTGCTGAGGGAGCGCAGCACTGTGGGAGGGTCGGTGCTGAGGGAGCGCCGCACTGTAGGAGGGTCAGTGCTGAGGGAGCGCCGCACTGTGGGAGGGTCAGTGCTGAGGGAGCGCCGCACTGTAGGAGGGTCGGTGCTGAGGGAGCGCCGCACTGTGGGAGGGTCAGTGCTGAGGGAGCGCCGCACTGTGGGAGGGTCAGTGCTGAGGGATCGCCGCACTGTGGGAGGGTCAGTGCTGAGGGAGCGCCGCACTGTGGGAGGGTCAGTGCTGAGGGAGCGTCACACTGTGGGAGGGTCGGTGCTGAGGGAGCGCCGCACTGTGGGAGGGTCGGTGCTGAGGGAGCGCCGCACTGTGGGAGGGTCAGTGCTGAGGGAGCGCCGCACTGTGGGAGGCTCAGTGCTGAGGGAGTGCCGCTCTGTGGGAGGGTCAGTGCTGAGGGAGCGCCGCACTGTGGGAGGGTCAGTGCTGAGGGAGCGCCGCACTGTGGGAGGGTCAGTGCTGAGGGAGCGCCGCACTGTGGGAGGGTCAGTGCTGAGGGCGCGCCGCACTGTGGGAGGGTGAGTGCTGAGGGAGTGCCGCACTGTGGGAGGGTCAGTGCTGAGGGAGCGCCGCACTGTGGGAGGGTCAGTGCTGAGGGAGCGCCGCACTGTGGGAGGGTCAGTGCTGAGGGAGCGCCGCGCTGTGGGAGGGTCAGTGCTGAGGGAGCGCCGCACTGCGGGAGGGTCAGTGCTGAGGGAGCGCCGCACTGTGGGAGGGTCAGTGCTGAGGGAGCGCCGCACTGTGGGAGGGTCGGTGCTGAGGGAGCTCCGCACTGTGGGAGGGTCAGTGCTGAGGGAGTGCCGCACTGTGGGAGGGTCGGAGCTGAGGGAGTGCCGCACTGTGGGAGGGTCAGTGCTGAGGGAGCGCCGCACTGTGGGAGGGTGAGTGCTGAGGGAGCGCCGCACTGTGGGAGGGTCAGTGCTGAGGGAGCGCCGCACTGTGGGAGGGTCGGTGCTGAGGGAGCGCCGCACTGTGGGAGGGTCGGTGCTGAGGGAGCGCCGCACTGTGGGAGGGTCAGTGCTGAGGGAGCGCCGCACTGTGGGAGGGTCAGTGCTGAGGGAGCGCCGCACTGTGGGAGGGTCAGTGCTGAGGGAGCGCCGCACTGTGGGAGGGTCAGTGCTGAGGGAGCGCCGCACTGTGGGAGGGTCAGTGCTGAGGGATGATTGCGGCGTCGTTAGGGTGCGGTAACTCTGCCGTTGCCTCTGTCCCTCCAGGTGGGTGAAGCAGGAAGCCGATGCTTCCAAACACGAACAGGAGTTGGAACCGTGCCCCAAGCTCGATCTGGGCTTTAAGGAGGGTCAGACCATCCAGTTGCAGATCGGGGTAGGTTACCGGCACTGTCCTGGTGCGGATGACGTCGCCCTGCGGGTGGGCAGACTGCCCCGGGGGCGTACGTGTATCTAGGTCGAGTAAAAACCCCCTCTTCCGTTAGTCCAATGCCAAAACCTCCCGCCGACTCCCAGCTGTCTCACTAAACCCGTGCGTGTAATCCGTCCTGTCGGTGGGGCGCTGCTGCCCCCTTTTGGGCGAACGAGAGAATCGCTGCTGGGAAGGTATCTGTGCTTCGAACCTTCCCCTCCCTGTTTCAGAGGCTCCTCCGAGGCCACGTTTTGCTGCCTGTCTGGGCCCGTGCATCATCGTCTGGGTGCGTGCATCATCGTCTGGGTGCGTGCATCGCCGTCTGGGCGCGTGCATCATCGTCTGGGTGCGTGCATCGCCGTCTGGGTGCGCGCATCGCCGTCTGGGCGCGTGCATCGCCGTCTGGGCGCGTGCATCGCCGTCTGGGCGCGTGCATCGCCGTCTGGGTGCGTGCATCGCCGTCTGGGCGCGTGCATCGCCGTCTGGGCGCGTGCATCGCCGTCTGGGCGCGTGCATCGCCGTCTGGGCGCGTGCATCGCCGTCTGGGCGCGTGCATCGCCGTCTGGGCGCGTGCATCGCCGTCTGGGCGCGTGCATCGCCGTCTGGGCGCGTGCATCGCCGTCTGGGCGCGTGCATCGCCGTCTGGGCGCGTGCATCGCCGTCTGGGCGCGTGCATCGCCGTCTGGGCGCGTGCATCGCCGTCTGGGTGCGTGCAGCAGTTGGTGTAAGGTGACATACCAAATTTCCCCTGTCTTCTGAGAAAGCAGAGACATAGTAGGGAAAGTAACGCGACATTTTGCACGACATCCTTTCCTTCTCCCCTATTTACTCTATGAACGGTATGATTTGTCTGTAACTTGTGCAAGAAACAATACCTATCACTGCAGCCCAGTGCCGCACTTTAACTGAGAAGTCCCCAAACCACAAACCCTTGAAACCACTTAACTCATGTCAACCAACATTATGAAACTGACCGCAGAGATCTGCATCCCAATATTTTACGACAATCAAATCAACCTCTTTGCCTTTCAGAACATGAAGAGGCGTGATAGGTCCCGGCCCAGGACAGCGACAGGAGGAACCGTACCCCTGCTTCCCCCTCCGGGGGGGAGGACTGCTGGCGCCTCCCCCACGCGGTCCGCGGGGGACCCACAGATCAGGAGGATTGGTGGAGCAGGTACCGAGGGAGTATTCCTAACATTGCGGAGCCGAACCTGTGCATCAGAACTGATCACGCACTCACGCAATCACACAACCTAACCCCCTCTTTCCAATGCTGTTGACAGATCCCAAAGCAACTCAGCCTGATGTGGACTCGAACCCCATCTCCCTCGACAAGTAAGTAACGACTCACTCACTCCCGCAAACACCGGACTCCCCTCTGTAAATATTGAAACACTCCCCCCGGGGACCCCCCTGTAAATACTGACACACTCCCCCCAGGAGCGCCCTGTAAATACTGACACACTCACCCCGGGGACCCCCCTGTAAATACTGACACACTCTCCCCGGGGAACCCCCTGTAAATACTGACACACTCTCCCCGGGGACCCCCCTGTAAATACTGACACACTCCCCCCCGGGGACCCCCTGTAAATACTGATACACTCCCCCCGGGGACCCCCTGTAAATACTGACACACTCTCCCCCCGGGGACCCCCTGTAAATACTGATACACTCTCCCCCCAGGAACCCCCCTGTAAATACTGACACACTCCCCCCGGGGACCCCCTGTAAATACTGACACACTCCCCCCCCGGGGACCCCCTGTAAATACTGACACACTCCCCCCGGGGACCCCCCTGTAAATACTGACACACTCTCCACGGGGACCCCCCTGTAAATACTGACACACTCCCCCCCGGGGACCCCCCTGTAAATACTGACACACTCCCCCCGGGAACCCCCTGTAAACACTGACACATTCCCCGGGAACCCCCTGTAAATACTGACACATTCCCCGGGGACCCCCCTGTAAATACTGACACTCCCCCCGGGGACCCCCCTGTAAATACTGACACTCTCCCCGGGGACCCCCCCTGTAAATACTGATACACTCCCCCCCGGGGACCCCCCTGTAAATACTGACACATTCTCTCCGGGGACCCCCCTGTAAATACTGACACACTCCCCCCCGGGGACCCCCCTGTAAATACTGACACACTCCCCCCGGGGACCCCCCTGTAAATACTGACACACTCCCCCCGGGGACCCCCTGTAAATACTGACACACTCCCCCCGGGGACCCCCTGTAAATACTGACACACTCCCCCCGGGGACCCCCTGTAAATACTGACACACTCCCCCCGGGGACCCCCCTGTAAATACTGACACACTCCCCCCCGGGGACCCCCCTGTAAATACTGACACATTCTCTCCGGGGACCCCCCTGTAAATACTGACACACTCCCCCCGGGGACCCCCTGTAAATACTGACACACTCCCCCCGGGGACCCCCTGTAAATACTGACACACTCCCCCCCGGGGACCCCCCTGTAAATACTGACACATTCTCTCCGGGAACCCCCTGTAAATACTGACACACTCCCCCCGGGGACCCCCCTGTAAATACTGACACACTCCCCCAGGGACCCCCCTGTAAATACTGACACACTCCCCCCCTGGGGACCCCCCTGAAAATACTGACACACTCCCCCCGGGGGCCCCCTGTAAATACTGACACACCCCCCCCCGGGGACTCCCCCTGTAAATACTGACACACTCCCCCCGGGGACCCCCTGTAAATACTGACACACTCTCCCCCCGGGGACCCCCCTGTAAATACTGACACACTTCCCCCCGGGGACCCCCCCTGTAAATACTGACACACTCCCCCCGGGGACCCTCCTGTAAATACTGACACACTCCCCCCGGGGACCCTCCTGTAAATACTGACACTCTCCCCCCGGGGAACTCCGAAAAATTTCAATGTGTTCACAATATCGAGCTTACGACACTTCTCTCTCTCTGTCTCTCTCTCTCCTGCAGATCGAACCTTGAAGATAGCACCCCCCAGGCGAGCTGGGTGCAATTCTAATCCCAGCTCCTAGACAAGCTTGCATGAACTCTGACCTGTTGAACCCCAGTGTCAACCCTGACCCCTCTTCCTATTGCTGTCAATATTGGGGAAGCGTAAATACGCAAGATGATAGCTCTACGTGCATGTGTGTGTGTGTGTGTGTGTCTGTGGGAATATATATCGCTGCAAATGTGGGATCCGACTGTGTAATGTACAGTAGCCCCAATCCAGACCCTCTCTACATCACAAGCGTCCATGCACCCCTCGATTAGATTCCAGTCTGTAACTCACTCCCGGGTATCTGTTATTCTATATATAAACCACCCTGAACCCCTCGATTAGATTCCAGTCTGTAACTCACTCCCGGGTATTTGTTATTCTATATATAAACCACCCCGAACCCCTCGATTAGATTCCAGTCTGTAACTCACTCCCGGGTATCTGTTATTCTATATATAAACCATCCCGAACCCCTCGATTAGATTCCAGTCTATAACTCACTCCCGGGTATCTGTTATTCTCTATATAAACCACCCCGAACCCCTCGATTAGATTCCAGTCTGTAACTCACTCCCGGGTATCTGTTATTCTATATATAAACCACCCCGAACCCCTCGATTAGATTCCAGTCTGTAACTCACTCCCGGGTATCTGTTATTCTATATATAAACCACCCCGAACCCCTCGATTAGATTCCAGTCTGTAACTCACTCCCGGGTATCTGTTATTCTATATATAAACCACCCCGAACCCCTCGATTAGATTCCAGTCTGTAACTCACTCCCGGGTATCTGTTATTCTATATATAAACCATCCCGAACCCCTCGATTAGATTCCAGTCTGTAACTCACTCCCGGGTATCTGTTATTCTGTATATAAACCACCCCGAACCCCTCGATTAGATTCCAGTCTGTAACTCACTCCCGGGTATCTGTTATTCTGTATATAAACCACCCCGAACCCCTCGATTAGATTCCAGTCTGTAACTCACTCCCGGGTATCTGTTATTCTATATATAAACCACCCCGAACCCCTCGATTAGATTCCAGTCTGTAACTCACTCCCGGGTATCTGTTATTCTGTATATAAACCACCCCGAACCCCTCGATTAGATTCCAGTCTGTAACTCACTCCCGGGTATCTGTTATTCTATATATAAACCACCCCGAACCCCTCGATTAGATTCCAGTCTGTAACTCACTCCCGGGTATCTGTTATTCTATATATAAACCACCCCGAACCCCTCGATTAGATTCCAGTCTGTAACTCACTCCCGGGTATCTGTTATTCTATATATAAACCACCCCGAACCCCTCGATTAGATTCCAGTCTGTAACTCACTCCCGGGTATCTGTTATTCTATATATAAACCACCCCGAACCCCTCGATTAGATTCCAGTCTGTAACTCACTCCCGGGTATCTGTTATTCTATATATAAACCACCCCGAACCCCTCGATTAGATTCCAGTCTGTAACTCACTCCCGGGTATCTGTTATTCTATATATAAACCACACCGAACCCCTCGATTAGATTCCAGTCTGTAACTCACTCCCGGGTATCTGTTATTCTATATATAAACAACACCGAACCCCTCGATTAGATTCCAGTCTGTAACTCACTCCCGGGTATCTGTTATTCTATATATAAACCACCCCGAACCCCTCGATTAGATTCCAGTCTGTAACTCACTCCCGGGTATCTGTTATTCTATATATAAACCACCCCGAACCCCTCGATTAGATTCCAGTCTGTAACTCACTCCCGGGTATCTGTTATTCTATATATAAACCACCCCGAACCCCTCGATTAGATTCCAGTCTGTAACTCACTCCCGGGTATCTGTTATTCTATATATAAACCACCCCGAACCCCTCGATTAGATTCCAGTCTGTAACTCACTCCCGGGTATTTGTTATTCTATATATAAACCACCCCGAACCCCTCGATTAGATTCCAGTCTGTAACTCACTCCCGGGTATCTGTTATTCTATATATAAACCAACCCCAACCCCTCGATTAGATTCCAGTCTGTAACTCACTCCCGGGTATCTGTTATTCTATATATAAACCACCCCGAACCCCTCCTTTAGATTCCAGTCTGTAACTCACTCCCGGGTATCTGTTATTCTATATATAAACCATCCCGAACCCCTCGATTAGATTCCAGTCTGTAACTCACTCCCGGGTATCTGTTATTCTATATATAAACCACCCCGAACCCCTCGATTAGATTCCAGTCTGTAACTCACTCCCGGGTATCTGTTATTCTATATATAAACCATCCCGAACCCTCGATTAGATTCCAGTCTGTAACTCACTCCCGGGTATCTGTTATTCTATATATAAATCGCCTCGAACCCTCGATTAGATTCGAGTCTGTAACTCACTCCCGGGTATCTGTTATTCTATATATAAACCATCGCGAACCCCTCGATTAGATTCCAGTCTAACTCACTCCCGGGTATCTGTTATTCGAAATATAAACCACCCCGAACCCCTCGATTAGATTCCAGTCTGTAACTCACTCCCGGGTATCTGTTATTCTATATATAAACCACCCCGAGCCCCTCGATTAGATTCCAGTCTGTAACTCACTCCCGGGTATCTGTTATTCTATATATAAACCATCCCGAACCCTCGATTAGATTCCAGTCTGTAACTCACTCCCGGGTATCTGTTATTCTATATATAAACCATCCCGAACCCCTCGATTAGATTCCAGTCTGTAACTCACTCCCGGGTATCTGTTATTCTATATATAAACCACCCCGAACCCCTCGATTAGATTCCAGTCTGTAACTCACTCCCGGGTATCTGTTATTCTATATATAAACCATCCCGAACCCTCGATTAGATTCCAGTCTGTCACTCACTCCTGGGTATCTGTTATTCTATATATAAATCGCCTCGAACCCTCGATTAGATTCGAGTCTGTAACTCACTCCCGGGTATCTGTTATTCTGTATATAAACCACCCCGAACCCCTCGATTAGATTCCAGTCTGTAACTCACTCCCGGGTATCTGTTATTCTATGTATAAACCACCCCTGAACCCCTCGATTAGATTCCAGTCTGTAACTCACTCCTGGGTATCTGTTATTCTATATATAAACTACCCTGAACCCCTCGATTAGATTCCAGTCTGTAACTCACTCCTGGGTATCTGTTATTCTATATATAAACCACCCCGAACCCCTCGATTAGATTCCAGTCTGTAACTCACTCCCGGGTATCTGTTATTCTATGTATAAACCACCCCTGAACCCCTCGATTAGATTCCAGTCTGTAACTCACTCCCGGGTATCTGTTATTCGATATATAAACCATCGCGAACCCCTCGATTAGATTCCAGTCTGTAACTCACTCCCGGGTATCTGTTATTCTATATATAAACCACCCCGAACCCCTCGATTAGATTCCAGTCTGTAACTCACTCCCGGGTATCTGTTATTCTATATATAAACCACCCCTGAACCCCTCGATTAGATTCCAGTCTGTAACTCACTCTTGGGTATCTGTTATTCGATATATAAACAATCCCGAACCCCTCGATTAGATTCCAGTCTATAACTCACTCCCGGGTATCTGTTATTCTATATATAAACCACCCCTGAACCCCTCGATTAGATTCCAGTCTGTAACTCACTCCTGGGTATCTGTTATTCGATATATAAACCACCCCGAACCCCTCGATTAGATTCCAGTCTGTAACTCACTCACGGGTATCTGTTATTCTGTATATAAACCACCCCGAACCCCTCGATTAGATTCCAGTCTGTAACTCACTCCCGGGTATCTGTTATTCTATATATAAACCACCCTGAACCCCTCGATTAGATTCCAGTCTGTAACTCACTCCCGGGAATCTGTTATTCTATATATAAACCACCCCGAACCCCTCGATTAGATTCCAGTCTATAACTCACCCCCGGGTATCTGTTATTCTGTATATAAACCACCCCGAACCCCTCGATTAGATTCCAGTCTGTAACTCACTCCCGGGTATCTGTTATTCTGTATATAAACCATCCCGAACCCCTCGATTAGATTCCAGTCTGTAACTCACTCCCGGGTATCTGTTACTCTATGTATAAACCACCCCGAACCCCTCGATTAGATTCCAGTCTGTAACTCACTCCCGGGTATCTGTTACTCTATATATAAACCACCCCGAACCCCTCGATTAGATTCCAGTCTGTAACTCACTCCCGGGTATCTGTTATTCTATATATAAACCACCCCGAACCCCTCGATTAGATTCCAGTCTGTAACTCACTCCTGGGTATCTGTTACTCTATATATAAACCACCCCGAACCCCTCGATTAGATTCCAGTCTGTAACTCACTCCCGGGTATCTGTTACTCTATATATAAACCACCCTGAACCCCTCGATTCGATTCCAGTCTGTAACTCACTCCCGGGTATCTGTTATTCTATATATAAACCACCCCGAACCCCTCGATTAAATTCCAGTCTGTAACTCACTCCCGGGTATCTGTTATTCTATATATAAACCACCCCGAACCCCTCGATTAGATTTCAGTCTGTAACTCACTCCCGGGTGTCTGTTACTCTATATATAAACCACCCCGAACCCCTCGATTAGATTCCAGTCTGTAACTCACTCCCGGGTATCTGTTATTCTATATATAAACCACCTCAACCCTCGATTAGATTCCAGTCTGTTACTCATGCTGAGAGAGACAGACTGAATCCCTTGCCAAGGACAACCAGAGATTAATTGCGGCACCCCCAGAGAATGATGAATGGGCTGGAGTTCTTAAAGAGAAAAAGCAGTCAACGATTCCTCGCAGTCTGCTTTCAAGAAACTAGTATGCAGGTAATTTACAGGGTCAGTGCTGAGGGAGCGCCGCACTGTGGGAGGGTCGGTGCTGAGGGAGCGCCGCACTGTGGGAGGGTCAGTGCTGAGGGAGCGCCGCACTGTGGGAGGGTCAGTGCTGAGGGAGCGCCGCACTGTGGGAGGGTCAGTGCTGAGGGAGCGCCGCACTGTGGGAGGGTCAGTGCTGAGGGAGCGCCGCACTGTGGGAGGGTCAGTGCTGAGGGAGCGCCGCACTGTGGGAGGGTCAGTGCTGAGGGAGCGCCGCACTGCGGGAGGGTCAGTGCTGAGGGAGCGCCGCACTGCGGGAGGGTCAGTGCTGAGGGAGCGCCGCACTGTGGGAGGGTCAGTGCTGAGGGAGCGCCGCACTGTGGGAGGGTCAGTGCTGAGGGAGCGCCGCACTGTGGGAGGGTCAGTGCTGAGGGAGCGCCGCACTGTGGGAGGGTCAGTGCTGAGGGAGCGCCGCACTGTGGGAGGGTCAGTGCTGAGGGAGCGCCGCACTGTGGGAGGGTCAGTGCTGAGGGAGCGCCGCACTGTGGGAGGGTCAGTGCTGAGGGAGCGCCGCACTGCGGGAGGGTCAGTGCTGAGGGAGCGCCGCACTGCGGGAGGGTCAGTGCTGAGGGAGCGCCGCACTGCGGGAGGGTCAGTGCTGAGGGAGTGCCGCACTGTGGGAGGGTCAGTGCTGAGGGAGCGCCGCACTGTGGGAGGGTCAGTGCTGAGGGAGCGCCGGAATGTGGGAGGGTCAGTGCTGAGGGAGCGCCGCACTGCGGGAGGGTCGGTGCTGAGGGAGCGCCGCACTGTGGGAGGGTCAGTGCTGAGGGAGCGCCGCACTGTGGGAGGGTCAGTGCTGAGAGAGTGTCGCACTGTGGGAGGGTCAGTGCTGAGGGAGCGCCGCACTGTGGGAGGGTCAGCGCTGAGGGAGCGCCGCACTGTGGGAGGGTCAGTGCTGAGGGAGCGCCGCACTGTGGGAGGGTCAGTGCTGAGGGAGCGCCGCACTGTGGGAGGGTCAGTGCTGAGGGAGCGCCGCACTGTGGGAGGGTCAGTGCTGAGGGAGCGCCGCACTGTGGGAGGGTCAGTGCTGAGGGAGCGCCGCACTGCGGGAGGGTCAGTGCTGAGGGAGCGCCGCACTGCGGGAGGGTCAGTGCTGAGGGAGCGCCGCACTGTGGGAGGGTCAGTGCTGAGGGAGCGCCGCACTGCGGGAGGGTCAGTGCTGAGGGAGCGCCGCACTGTGGGAGGGTCGGTGCTGAGGGAGCGCCGCACTGTGGGAGGGTCGGTGCTGAGGGAGCGCCGCACTGTGGGAGGGTCGGTGCTGAGGGAGCGCCGCACTGTGGGAGGGTCGGTGCTGAGGGAGCGCCGCACTGTGGGAGGGTCGGTGCTGAGGGAGCGCCGCACTGTGGGAGGGTCGGTGCTGAGGGAGCGCCGCACTGTGGGAGGGTCAGTGCTGAGGGAGTGCCGCACTGTGGGAGGGTCGGTGCTGAGGGAGCGCCGCACTGTGGGAGGGTCAGTGCTGAGGGAGCGCCGCACTGTGGGAGGGTCAGTGCTGAGGGAGCAGAGGGTGGACTGGGATGCTTTTTGAGTTAAATGTGAAATCAGGCGTCGAGCCAGGCTGAACTACATACCAATGAAATGCAGTAATTACTGTTTGTACAGTCTCCCTGCTGTTAGCTGTCGGCGAGTGCCAGTGTCTCTCCCCTGCTCCCTCTCGCTGTTTGGGTGCCTTCCAGACAACAGATTAACTGAGACAGAGAGACAGCAGACGGATTCCTTCCCCTGGACTGGAGATCGCGATCGAGAGCTGTGGAGAGAGGGAGCGACAGACCCACTGAGGCAGACATCGAGACGGTAAGCTGAGAGAGTGACAGAGTGTCGGGGCGACAGAGGGGGAGACAGAGGGGGAAAGATATGGAGAGAGAGGGAGGCAGAGAGGGAAAGAGAGGGAGACAGAGATGGAGAGAGAGGGAGGCAGAGAGGGAAAGAGGGAGACAGAGATGGAGAGAGAGAGAGACAGGAGGAGGAAGACAGAGGGACAGAGAGGGAGGGAGCGAGACAGGGAGGGAGGGAGTGTTGACGGAGAGAGGTGGCGACGGAGGGAGAGAGGGGGGGACGCATGGAGGGAGAGAGGGGGGGAGAACGGATGGAGGGAGAGAGGGGGGAGACGGACGGAGGGAGAGAGGGGGGAGACGGACGGAGGGAGAGAGGGGGGAGACGGATGGAGGAAGAGAGGGGGAGACGGACGGAGGAGAGAGGGGGAGACGGACGGAGGGAGAGAGGGGGGACGGACGGAGGGAGAGAGGGGGGGACGGACGGAGGGAGAGAGGGGGGACGGACGCAGGGAGAGAGGGGGGGACAGACGCAGGGAGAGAGGGGGGACGGACGCAGGGAGAGAGGGGGGACGGACGCAGGGAGAGAGGGGGGACGGACGCAGGGAGAGAGGGGGGACGGACAGAGGGAGTGAAAGGGGGAGATGGACGGAGGGAGAGAAGGGGGAGACGGATGGAGGGAGAGAGTGGGGAGACGGACGGAGGGGGGGGGGAGACGGAGGGAGAGAGGGGGGGACGGACGCAGGGAGAGAGGGAGGGATGGATGGAGGGAGAGAGGGGGAGACGGAGGGAGAGAGGGGGGACGGACGGAGGGAGAGAAAGGGGGAGATGGATGGAGGGAGAGAGGGGGGAGATGGACGGAGGGAGAGAAGGGGGAGACGGATGGAGGGAGAGAGGGGGAGACGGATGGAGGGAGAGAGGGGGGAGACGGATGGAGGGAGAGAGGGGGGAGACGGACGGAGCGAGGGAGGGGGAAGACGGAGGGAGAGAGGGGGGAGACGGAGGACGAGAGGGGGAGGAAGACGGAGGGGGAGACAGATGGGGAGCGAGAGGGGGGAGGGAGATGGAGAGAGGAGGACACAGAGAGATCGAGAGGGACAGAGAGATAGAACAGGACAGAAGGAGAGAGAGAAATAGAGGGAGGGAGAGGAGGGGTGAGTGGGAGCCCGACTCAAAATGGAGAGAGAGAGAGACAGAGAGAGACAGAGAGAGACAGAGAGAGACAGAGAGAGACAGAGAGAGACAGAGAGAGACAGAGAGAGACAGAGAGAGACAAGAGAGACAGAGAGAGACAGAGCAAGAAAGACGGATTCGGACAGAGAGAGTGAGAGTGGGACAGAGAGAGACAATGATGGAGAGAGAGAGATAACTTCAGGGAGAGGGATGGAGGACTGGACAGGGAGAGTCAGAGAGAGAAAGAGCAGGAGAAGCGAGCGAGAGATGGGGGGAGACCGGCGGTGTGGAGAGAGAGGGAGACGAGAGAGGGAGATGGGGGAGAGAGAGGGAGGAGACGGGGGCGGTGGGGGGGAGAGAGGGAGATGGGGCGGAGAGAGAGAGGGGGACGGGGGAGAGAGAAAGAGAGGGGGACGGGGGAGAGAGAGAGGGGAGACGGGGGGAGAGAGAGGGGAGACAGGGGGTAGAGAGAGGGAGACGGGGTAGAGAGAGGGAGACGGGGTAGAGAGAGGGAGACGGGGTAGAGAGAGGGAGACGGGGAGAGAGAGGGAGACGGGGAGAGAGAGGGAGACGGGGTAGAGAGAGGGAGACGGGGAGAGAGAGGGAGACGGGGAGAGAGAGGGAGACGGGGAGAGAGAGGGAGGACGGGGGGGGGTGGAAGAGGAGGGAGGACGGGGCGAGAGAGGGGAGACGGGGAGAGAGAGCGGGAGACG
>NW_027594386.1:0-18294 GCF_964213995.1 Mustelus asterias | reverse complement strand
CCCGTCGTCCCCTCCCGTCGTCCCCTCCCGTCGTCCCCCTCCCGTCGTCCCCCTCCCGTCGTCCCCTCCCGTCGTCCCCTCCCGTCGTCCCCTCCCGTCGTCCCCTCCCGTCGTCCCCTCCCGTCGTCCCCTCCC
The DNA here is from genome assembly GCF_964213995.1 of Mustelus asterias. Classification (NCBI taxonomy): domain Eukaryota; kingdom Metazoa; phylum Chordata; class Chondrichthyes; order Carcharhiniformes; family Triakidae; genus Mustelus; species Mustelus asterias. The sequence continues at coordinate 18,159 of NW_027594386.1, read as the reverse complement.
GTCGTCCCCCTCCCGTCGTCCCCTCCCGTCGTCCCCTCCCGTCGTCCCCTCCCGTCGTCCCCCTCCCGTCGTCCCCTCCCGTCGTCCCCTCCCGTCGTCCCCTCCCGTCGTCCCCTCCCGTCGTCCCCTCCCGTCGTCCCCTCCCGTCGTCCCCTCCCGTCGTCCCCTCCCGTCGTCCCCTCCCGTCGTCCCCTCCCGTCGTCCCCTCCCGTCGTCCCCTCCCGTCGTCCCCTCCCGTCGTCCCCTCCCGTCGTCCCCTCCCGTCGTCCCCTCCCGTCGTCCCCTCCCGTCGTCCCCCTCCCGTCGTCCCCTCCCGTCGTCCCCTCCCGTCGTCCCCTCCCGTCGTCCCCTCCCGTCGTCCCCTCCCGTCGTCCCCTCCCGTCGTCCCCTCCCGTCGTCCCCTCCCGTCGTCCCCTCCCGTCGTCCCCTCCCGTCGTCCCCTCCCGTCGTCCCCTCCCGTCGTCCCCTCCCGTCGTCCCCTCCCGTCGTCCCCTCCCGTCGTCCCCTCCCGTCGTCCCCTCCCGTCGTCCCCTCCCGTCGTCCCCTCCCGTCGTCCCCTCCCGTCGTCCCCTCCCGTCGTCCCCTCCCGTCGTCCCCTCCCCCTCCCGTCGTCCCCCTCCCGTCGTCCCCTCCCGTCGTCCCCTCCCGTCGTCCCCTCCCGTCGTCCCCTCCCGTCGTCCCCTCCCGTCGTCCCCTCCCGTCGTCCCCTCCCGTCGTCCCCTCCCGTCGTCCCCTCCCGTCGTCCCCTCCCGTCGTCCCCTCCCGTCGTCCCCTCCCGTCGTCCCCTCCCGTCGTCCCCTCCCGTCGTCCCCTCCCGTCGTCCCCTCCCGTCGTCCCCTCCCGTCGTCCCCTCCCGTCGTCCCCTCCCGTCGTCCCCTCCCGTCGTCCCCTCCCGTCGTCCCCTCCCGTCGTCCCCTCCCGTCGTCCCCTCCTCGTCCCCTCCCGTCGTCCCCTCCCGTCGTCGTCCCCTCCCGTCGTCCCCTCCCGTCGTCCCCTCCCGTCGTCCCCTCCCGTCGTCCCCTCCCGTCGTCCCCTCCCGTCGTCCCCTCCCGTCGTCCCCTCCCGTCGTCCCCTCCCGTCGTCCCCTCCCGTCGTCCCCTCCCGTCGTCCCCTCCCGTCGTCCCCTCCCGTCGTCCCCTCCCGTCGTCCCCTCCCGTCGTCCCCTCCCGTCGTCCCCTCCCGTCGTCCCCTCCCGTCGTCCCCTCCCGTCGTCCCCTCCCGTCGTCCCCTCCCGTCGTCCCCTCCCGTCGTCCCCCTCCCGTCGTCCCCTCTCGCTCCGTCGTCCCCTCCCGTCGTCCCCTCCCGTCGTCCCCTCCCGTCGTCCCCTCCCGTCCGTCGTCCCCTCCCGTCGTCCCCTCCCGTCGTCCCCTCCCGTCGTCCCCTCCGTCGTCCCCTCCCGTCGTCCCCTCCCGTCGTCCCCTCCCGTCGTCCCCTCCCGTCGTCCCCTCCCGTCGTCCCCTCCCGTCGTCCCCTCCCGTCGTCCCCTCCCGTCGTCCCCTCCCGTCGTCCCCCTCCCGTCGTCCCCTCCCGTCGTCCCCTCCCGTCGTCCCCTCCCGTCGTCCCCTCCCGTCGTCCCCTCCCGTCGTCCCCTCCCGTCGTCCCCTCCCGTCGTCCCCTCCCGTCGTCCCCTCCCGTCGTCCCCTCCCGTCGTCCCCTCCCGTCGTCCCCTCCCGTCGTCCCCTCCCGTCGTCCCCTCCCGTCGTCCCCTCCCGTCGTCCCCTCCGTCGTCCCCTCCCGTCGTCCCCTCCCGTCGTCCCCTCCCGTCGTCCCCTCCCGTCGTCCCCTCCCGTCGTCCCCTCCCGTCGTCCCCTCCCGTCGTCCCCTCCCGTCGTCCCCTCCCGTCGTCCCCTCCCGTCGTCCCCTCCCGTCGTCCCCTCCCGTCGTCCCCTCCCGTCGTCCCCTCCCGTCGTCCCCTCCCGTCGTCCCCTCCCGTCGTCCCCTCCCGTCGTCCCCTCCCGTCGTCCCCTCCCGTCGTCCCCTCCCGTCGTCCCCTCCCGTCGTCCCCTCCCGTCGTCCCCTCCCGTCGTCCCCTCCCGTCGTCCCCTCCCGTCGTCCCCTCCCGTCGTCCCCTCCCGTCGTCCCCTCCCGTCGTCCCCTCCCGTCGTCCCCTCCCGTCGTCCCCTCCCGTCGTCCCCTCCCGTCGTCCCCTCCCGTCGTCCCCTCCCGTCGTCCCCTCCCGTCGGTCCCCTCCCGTCGTCCCCTCCCGTCGTCCCCTCCCGTCGTCCCCTCCCGTCGTCCCCTCCCGTCGTCCCCTCCCGTCGTCCCCTCCCGTCGTCCCCTCCCGTCGTCCCCTCCCGTCGTCCCCTCCCGTCGTCCCCTCCCGTCGTCCCCTCCCGTCGTCCCCTCCCGTCGTCCCCTCCCGTCGTCCCCTCCCGTCGTCCCCTCCCGTCGTCCCCTCCCGTCGTCCCCTCCCGTCGTCCCCTCCGTCGTCCCCTCCCGTCGTCCCCTCCCGTCGTCCCCTCCCGTGTCGTCCCCTCCCGTCGTCCCCTCCCGTCGTCCCCTCCCGTCGTCCCCTCCCGTCGTCCCCTCCCGTCGTCCCCTCCCGTCGTCCCCTCCCGTCGTCCCCTCCCGTCGTCCCCTCCCGTCGTCCCCTCCCGTCGTCCCCTCCCGTCGTCCCCTCCCGTCGTCCCCTCCCGTCGTCCCCTCCCGTCGTCCCCTCCCGTCGTCCCCTCCCGTCGTCCCCTCCCGTCGTCCCCTCCCGTCGTCCCCTCCCGTCGTCCCCTCCCGTCGTCCCCTCCCGTCGTCCCCTCCCGTCGTCCCCTCCCGTCGTCCCCTCCCGTCGTCCCCTCCCGTCGTCCCCTCCCGTCGTCCCCTCCCGTCGTCCCCTCCCGTCGTCCCCTCCCGTCGTCCCCTCCCGTCGTCCCCTCCCGTCGTCCCCTCCCGTCGTCCCCTCCCGTCGTCCCCTCCCGTCGTCCCCTCCCGTCGTCCCCTCCCGTCGTCCCCTCCCGTCGTCCCCTCCCGTCGTCCCCTCCCGTCGTCCCCTCCCGTCGTCCCCTCCCGTCGTCCCCTCCCGTCGTCCCCTCCCGTCGTCCCCTCCCGTCGTCCCCTCCCGTCGTCCCCTCCCGTCGTCCCCTCCCGTCGTCCCCTCCCGTCGTCCCCTCCCGTCGTCCCCTCCCGTCGTCCCCTCCCGTCGTCCCCTCCCGTCGTCCCCTCCCGTCGTCCCCTCCCGTCGTCCCCTCCCGTCGTCCCCTCCCGTCGTCCCCTCCCGTCGTCCCCTCCCGTCGTCCCCTCCCGTCGTCCCCTCCCGTCGTCCCCTCCCGTCGTCCCCTCCCGTCGTCCCCTCCCGTCGTCCCCTCCCGTCGTCCCCTCCCGTCGTCCCCTCCCGTCGTCCCCTCCCGTCGTCCCCTCCCGTCGTCCCCTCCCGTCGTCCCCTCCCGTCGTCCCCTCCCGTCGTCCCCTCCCGTCGTCCCCTCCCGTCGTCCCCTCCCGTCGTCCCCTCCCGTCGTCCCCTCCCGTCGTCCCCTCCCGTCGTCCCCTCCCGTCGTCCCCTCCCGTCGTCCCCTCCCGTCGTCCCCTCCCGTCGTCCCCTCCCGTCGTCCCCTCCCGTCGTCCCCTCCCGTCGTCCCCTCCCGTCGTCCCCTCCCGTCGTCCCCTCCCGTCGTCCCCTCCCGTCGTCCCCTCCCGTCGTCCCCTCCCGTCGTCCCCTCCCGTCGTCCCCTCCCGTCGTCCCCTCCCGTCGTCCCCTCCCGTCGTCCCCTCCCGTCGTCCCCTCCCGTCGTCCCCTCCCGTCGTCCCCTCCCGTCGTCCCCTCCCGTCGTCCCCTCCCGTCGTCCCCTCCCGTCGTCCCCTCCCGTCGTCCCCTCCCGTCGTCCCCTCCCGTCGTCCCCTCCCGTCGTCCCCTCCCGTCGTCCCCTCCCGTCGTCCCCTCCCGTCGTCCCCTCCCGTCGTCCCCTCCCGTCGTCCCCTCCCGTCGTCCCCTCCCGTCGTCCCCTCCCGTCGTCCCCTCCCGTCGTCCCCTCCCGTCGTCCCCTCCCGTCGTCCCCTCCCGTCGTCCCCTCCCGTCGTCCCCTCCCGTCGTCCCCTCCCGTCGTCCCCTCCCGTCGTCCCCTCCCGTCGTCCCCTCCCGTCGTCCCCTCCCGTCGTCCCCTCCCGTCGTCCCCTCCCGTCGTCCCCTCCCGTCGTCCCCTCCCGTCGTCCCCTCCCGTCGTCCCCTCCCGTCGTCCCCTCCCGTCGTCCCCTCCCGTCGTCCCCTCCCGTCGTCCCCTCCCGTCGTCCCCTCCCGTCGTCCCCTCCCGTCGTCCCCTCCCGTCGTCCCCTCCCGTCGTCCCCTCCCGTCGTCCCCTCCCGTCGTCCCCTCCCGTCGTCCCCTCCCGTCGTCCCCTCCCGTCGTCCCCTCCCGTCGTCCCCTCCCGTCGTCCCCTCCCGTCGTCCCCTCCCGTCGTCCCCTCCCGTCGTCCCCTCCCGTCGTCCCCTCCCGTCGTCCCCTCCCGTCGTCCCCTCCCGTCGTCCCCTCCCGTCGTCCCCTCCCGTCGTCCCCTCCCGTCGTCCCCTCCCGTCGTCCCCTCCCGTCGTCCCCTCCCGTCGTCCCCTCCCGTCGTCCCCTCCCGTCGTCCCCTCCCGTCGTCCCCTCCCGTCGTCCCCTCCCGTCGTCCCCTCCCGTCGTCCCCTCCCGTCGTCCCCTCCCGTCGTCCCCTCCCGTCGTCCCCTCCCGTCGTCCCCTCCCGTCGTCCCCTCCCGTCGTCCCCTCCCGTCGTCCCCTCCCGTCGTCCCCTCCCGTCGTCCCCTCCCGTCGTCCCCTCCCGTCGTCCCCTCCCGTCGTCCCCTCCCGTCGTCCCCTCCCGTCGTCCCCTCCCGTCGTCCCCTCCCGTCGTCCCCTCCCGTCGTCCCCTCCCGTCGTCCCCTCCCGTCGTCCCCTCCCGTCGTCCCCTCCCGTCGTCCCCTCCCGTCGTCCCCTCCCGTCGTCCCCTCCCGTCGTCCCCTCCCGTCGTCCCCTCCCGTCGTCCCCTCCCGTCGTCCCCTCCCGTCGTCCCCTCCCGTCGTCCCCTCCCGTCGTCCCCTCCCGTCGTCCCCTCCCGTCGTCCCCTCCCGTCGTCCCCTCCCGTCGTCCCCTCCCGTCGTCCCCTCCCGTCGTCCCCTCCCGTCGTCCCCTCCCGTCGTCCCCTCCCGTCGTCCCCTCCCGTCGTCCCCTCCCGTCGTCCCCTCCCGTCGTCCCCTCCCGTCGTCCCCTCCCGTCGTCCCCTCCCGTCGTCCCCTCCCGTCGTCCCCTCCCGTCGTCCCCTCCCGTCGTCCCCTCCCGTCGTCCCCTCCCGTCGTCCCCTCCCGTCGTCCCCTCCCGTCGTCCCCTCCCGTCGTCCCCTCCCGTCGTCCCCTCCCGTCGTCCCCTCCCGTCGTCCCCTCCCGTCGTCCCCTCCCGTCGTCCCCTCCCGTCGTCCCCTCCCGTCGTCCCCTCCCGTCGTCCCCTCCCGTCGTCCCCTCCCGTCGTCCCCTCCCGTCGTCCCCTCCCGTCGTCGTCTCCCGTCGTCGTCTCCCGTCGTCGTCTCCCGTCGTCGTCTCCCGTCGTCGTCTCCCGTCGTCGTCTCCCGTCGTCGTCTCCCGTCGTCGTCTCCCGTCGTCGTCTCCCGTCGTCGTCTCCCGTCGTCGTCTCCCGTCGTCGTCTCCCGTCGTCGTCTCCCGTCGTCGTCTCCCGTCGTCGTCTCCCGTCGTCGTCTCCCGTCGTCGTCTCCCGTCGTCGTCTCCCGTCGTCGTCTCCCGTCGTCGTCTCCCGTCGTCGTCTCCCGTCGTCGTCCCCTCCCGTCGTCGTCCCCTCCCGTCGTCGTCCCCTCCCGTCGTCGTCCCCCCCCACTCCCGTCTCCCTCCGTGGTCGCCCCCCCCCGCTCCCGTCTCCGCCCCGCCTCTTTAACTTTCTTCGCCCTCTGTCTCCACAGCGACTCCAAGACGCTGATATTTGCGACACTTCCATTGTCCCTGGCGTAGTTGCCTTCTTGATGGACTGTGTGCAGCACCATGTACAGGTAACGGCCGTCTCCTTCCTGTAGGGACCTCCCGCTCGGGAGGACCAAAGGGCTGTGGCGCTGGGAGGATGGGGCATTTCGGTGGAGGGGGGGAGGTACCTGAATGGGGGGTGCTATCGGTGCCCAAGGCCTCCCTGATTTCAGATTGCCAAGATGTTGCTCCATCAACAGTCATCAGGACAGTGAAGGGATGGAGTTGTCTCCTTGATTTGATTTATTATTGTCACATGCATTGGGATACAGTGCATTGTTTCTTGCGCGCTATGCAAAGCATACTGTTCATAGAGAAGGAAAGGAGAGGGTGCAGAATGTAGTGTTACAGTCATAGCTCGGGTCATAGAAATCATAGAAACCCTACAGTGCAGAAGGAGGCCATTCGGCCCCATCGAGTCTGCACCGACCACAATCCCACCCAGGCCCTACCCCCATATCCCCACATATTTACCCACTAATCCCTCTAACCTACACATCTCAGGACTCTAAGGGGCAATTTTTAACCTGGCCAATCAACCTAACCCGCACATCTTTGGACTGTGGGAGGAAACCGGAGCACCCGGAGGAAAACCCACGCGCAGACGGGGAGAATGTGCAAACTCCACACAGACAGTGACCCGAGCCGGGAATCGAACTCGGGTCCCTGGAGCTGTGAAGCAGCAGTGCTAACCACTGTGCTACCGTGCCGGTGTAGAGAAAGATCAACTTAATACGAGGTAGGTCCATTCAAAAGTCTGATGGCAGCAGGGAAGAGGAGCCAGTTGGTACCAATGGCACAGTGGGGGTGGCACGGTGGTTAGCACTGCTGCCTCACAGCGCCAGGGACCCGGGTTCGATTCCCGGCCTCGGGTCACTGTCTGTGTGGAGTTTGCGCATTCCCCCCGTGTCTGCGTGGGTTTCCTCCGGGGGCTCCGGTTTCCTCCCACAGTCTGAAAGACGTGTGGGTTGGCCGTGATGAATTGCCCCTCAGTGTAAGGGGGATTATTAGGGTAAATGTGTGGGGTTACAGGAATAGGGCCTGGGTGGGATTGTGGTCTGCACAGACTCGATGGGCCGAATGGCCTCCTTTAAAGTAAAGTTGAAGTTTATTTATTAGTCACAAGTACCATATTAACACTGCAATGAAGTTACTGTGAAAATCCCCTTAGTCGCCACACTCCGGCGCCTGTTTGGGTTACACTGAGGGAGAATTTAGCACGGCCCAATGCACCCTAACCAGCACGTCTTTCAGACTGTGGGAGGAAACCGGGGGAAACCCACGCAGACACGAGGAGAACGTGCAAACTCCGCACAGACAGTGACCCAAGCCGGGAATCGAACCCGGATCCCTGGCGCTGAGAGGCAGCAATGCTAACCCTTCTGTACTGTAGGGATTCTATGACACAGCCCAAAGATGTGCGGGTTAGGTTGATTGGCCATGCTAAAATTGCCCCTTAGTGTCCTGAGATGCATAGGTTAGAGGGATTAGCGGGTAAATATGTAGGGGTATGGGGGTGGGGCCCTGGGTGGGATTGTGGTCGGTGCAGACTCGATGGGCCGAATGGCCTCTTTCTGCACTGTAGGGTTTCTATGACCTCAGACTTTGGTATCCTTTCCCCGACGGAAGAAGGTGGAAGAGAGAATGTCTGGGGTCCATGGGGTTATTGATTATGGTGGCTACTTTCCGAGGTAGCAGGAAGTCCAGACAGAGTCGATGGATGGGAGGTTGGTTTGCGTGATAGACTGAGCTTCATTCATGACCCTTTGTAGTTTATTGCGGTCCGAGGATTCAGGGTAGACCATTTAGGACGGAGATGAGGAGACATTTCTTCACCCAAAGAGTGGTGAGCCTGTGGAATTCATTACCACAGGAAGTAGTTGATGCCAAAACATTGAATGTCTTCAAGAGGCGGCTGGATACAGCACTTGGGGCGAATGGGATCAAAGGTTATGGGGGGAAAAGCAGGATTAGGCTATTGAGTTGGACAATCAGCCATGATAGTAATGAATGGCGGAACAAGCTCGAAGGGCCAAAATGGCCGCCTCTTGCTCCCATCTTCCATGTTTCTTGGCATCCAGAAAGAATGCTTCCCATGGTGCATCTGTAAAGTTGGTGAGAGTCGTAGCGGACATGCCAAATTTCCTCAGCGTCCTGAGAAAGTAGAGGCGTTGGTGGGGCTTTCTTAACTATAGTGTCGGCATGGGGGGGACCAGGACAGGTTGTTGGTGATCTGTTAGTTGTTGACCTGTTGGTTGTTGACTGTTTCACCTTTATGTTGCCAGATGGACACCATGCTCCAGTTGGGCAGCTATTACCAATACCAGTGCCTCAATGCCCTGCAACTGTACCGTTACCACGTCAACCTGGACTTGCTGCAGGTCCATGTCAACCTGGCAGCCAACCAACCCTGGTAGGTCATCATCAGCACTGGGTTGGCGGGGCCGCGTAAGGTGGGGCTGGCGGGGGCTGGCGTGGGGGGGGGGGGGGAGGAATGTGGGGTGTCACTACTGGTTGCCGTGGCCACAGGCTGGTGTGCCCATCGTTCTGTGTCAGTGGTCGTCCATCTTGCCCAAGGGACCCATAAGAACATAAGAACATAAGAAATAGGAGCAGGAGTAGGCCATCTAGCCCCTCGAGCCTGCCCCGCCATTCAATAAGATCATGGCTGATCTGAAGTGGATCAGTTCCACTTACCCGCCTGATCCCCATAACCCCTAATTCCCTTACCGATCAGGAATCCATCCATCCGCGCTTTAAACATATTCAGCGAGGTAGCCTCCACCACCTCAGTGGGCAGAGAATTCCAGAGATTCACCACCCTCTGGGAGAAGAAGTTCCTCCTCAACTCTGTCTTAAACCGACCCCCCTTTATTTTGAGGCTGTGTCCTCTAGTTTTAACTTCCTTACTAAGTGGAAAGAATCTCTCCGCCTCCACCCTATCCAGCCCCCGCATTATCTTATAAGTCTCCATAAGATCCCCCCTCATCCTTCTAAACTCCAACGAGTACAAACCCAATCTCCTCAGCCTCTCCTCATAATCCAAACCCCTCATCTCCGGTATCAACCTGGTGAACCTTCTCTGCACTCCCTCCAAGGCCAATATATCCCTCCTCATATAAGGGGACCAATACTGCACACGGTATTCCAGCTGCGGCCTCACCAATGCCCTGTACAGGTGCATCAAGACATGCCTGCTTTTATATTCTATCCCCCTCGCGATATAGGCCAACATCCCATTTGCCTTCTTGATCACCTGTTGTACCTGCAGACTGGGCTTTTGCGTCTCATGCACAAGGACCCCCAGGTCCCTTTGCACGGTAGCATGTTTTAATTTGTTTCCATTGAGATAGTAATCCCATTTGTTATTATTTCCTCCAAAGTGTATAACCTCGCATTTATCAACGTTATACTCCATTTGCCATATCCTCGCCCACTCACTCAGCCTGTCCAAATCTCTCTGCAGATCTTCTCCGTCCTCCACACGATTCACTTTTCCACTTATCTTTGTGTCGTCTGCAAACTTCGTTACGCTACACTCCGTCCCCTCCTCCAGATCATCTATATAAATGGTAAATAGTTGCGGCCCGAGTACCGATCCCTGCGGCACGCCACTAGTTACCTTCCTCCAACCGGAAAAACACCCATTTATTCCGACTCTTTGCTTCCTGTCGGATAGCCAGTCCCCAATCCACTTTAACACACTACCCCCAACTCCGTGTGCCCTAATCTTCTTCAGCAGCCTTTTATGGGGCACCTTATCAAACGCCTTTAGGAAATCCAAAAACACCGCATCCACCGGTTCTCCTCCATCAACTGCCCTAGTCACATCTTCATAAAAATCCAACATGTTCGTCAAGCACGACTTTCCCCTCATGAATCCGATAAAGATCCGATGTCCGCGATAGGAGGGGAAAAGAGTGACTGATATTTTACCCGTTGACTCAGGGTGGCACAGTGGTTAGTTCTGTTGCCTCACAGCGCCAGGGGCCCGGGTTCGATTCCCAGCCTCGGGTCAGTCTGGAGTCTGCACGTTCTCCCCGTGTCTGCGTGGGTTTCCTCCCGGGTGCTCCGGTTTCCTCCCACAGTCTGAAAGACGTGCTGGTTAGGGTGCATTGGGCCGTGCTAAATTCTCCCTCAGTGTAACCCCAACAGGCGCCGGAGTGTGGCGACCAGGGGATTTTCGCAGTAACTTCATTGCAGTGTTAATGTAAGCCGACTCGTGACTAATCAATGAACTTTGGAACAATGAGTTGGAAAGGGGCGATCCACCCCATCGCCGCCTTGTTCATGTGGCGGGATCTTGCTGTCCATCAGTATGCCACCCGCGTTTCTGAGCGGGACGCTGCTCCACCTGGGGAAAGTGGGTTCACCACCCCCTCCCGGGCCCCTGCGCTTGGCCCCTCCCGGGCCCCTGCGCTTGGCCCCTCCCGGGCCCCTGCGCTTGGCCCCTCCCGGGCCCCTGCGCTTGGCCCCTCCCGGGCCCCTGCGCTTGGCCCCTCCCGGGCCCCTGCGCTTGGCCCCTCCCGGGCCCCTGCGCTTGGCCCCTCCCGGGCCCCTGCGCTTGGCCCCTCCCGGGCCCCTGCGCTTGGCCCCTCCCGGGCCCCTGCGCTTGGCCCCTCCCGGGCCCAAAAGTGTCCAGAGGGGCAATCTGTTTCACACAGAGGGTGGTGAGTGTCTGCAATGAGCTGCCAGAGGTAGCAATAGAGGCGGGTACAATCTTGTCATTTGGGCAGTAACATGGGTACGATGGTAATGGAGGGATCTGGGCCAAACGTGGGCAATTGGGGCGAGCTGAGTGATTTTAAAAAGGGGCAGCATGGACAAGTTGGGCCGAAGGGCCTGTTTCCATGCTGTAAACCTCTATGACTCTACACATCAGATCCAGAATTGCCTGTTTCCAAGTAGTCTCGGGCACCAGAAAAACATCTCTTAGACGTTCCACAAATACTTCATCCTGGGATCCACTCCCTGCCTGATTTTCCCAGTCCACCTTCATGTTGAAATCCCCCACGATTACCGTAATATTACCTTTCTCGCGTGCCTTTTCTATCTCCTGATTTATTTTCTGTCCGACATCCTGACTACTGGGGTCCATATCCACAGATCTCTAAAGGTTGCCACTCAAGTGGATAGAGCTGTGAAGAAGGCCTATAGTGTGTTGGCTTTTATTAACAGGGGGTTGGAGTTTAAGAGCCGTGGGGTTATGCTGCAACTGTACAGGACCTTGGTGAGACCACATTTGGAATATTGTGTGCAGTTCTGGTCACCTCACTATAAGAAGGATGTGGAAGCGCTGGAAAGAGTGCAGAGGAGATTTACCAGGATGCTGCCTGGTTTGGAGGGTAGGTCTTATGAGGAAAGGTTGAGGGAGCTAGGGCTGTTCTCTCTGGAGCGGAGGAGGCTGAGGGGAGATTTAATAGAGGTTTATAAAATGATGAAGGGGACAGATAGAGTGAACGTTCAAAGACTATTTCCTCGGGTGGATGGAGCTATTACAAGGGGGCATAACTATAGGGTTCATGGTGGGAGATATAGGAAGGATATCAGAGGTAGGTTCTTTATGCAGAGAGTGGTTGGGGTGTGGAATGGACTGCCTGCAGTGATAGTGGAGTCAGACACTTTAGAAACATTTAAGCGGTTATTGGATAGGCACATGGAGCACACCAGGATGATAGGGAGTGGGATAACTTGATCTTGGTTTCAGATAAAGCTCGGCACAACATCGTGGGCCGAAGGGCCTGTTCTGAGCTGTACTGTTCTGTGTTCTATGTTCTATACTGCTCGGGGGGCCAGTCCTGAACGCCCATCGGGGTTCTTTATACCTTTGCGGTTCCTCAACTCCACCCCCACAGATTTCACGCCGTCCGACCCTATTCTTGCGAATGATTTTAATTTTGTTTTGTTCCCAAGCGAGATCCCTCTACATTCTGAAGGGCAGCCTCTGGGACACGGGTTTGCGCATTGTACGCCCAAGACAACTGGGCAGTGAAGATGTTTATTCAATCATGGGACATGGCTGTCACTGGCTGGCCAGCATTTGTTGCGCCTTGAGGAGGTCGTAGTGAGCTGCCTTCTTGAACCGTTGAGGTTCACGTGATGTGGGTTAAGCTACAATGCCGTTAGGGAGGGAATTTCGGGATTTTGATCCAGCGACTGCGAAGGAACTGCTATATTTCCAGGTCATAGAATCATAGAAATCATGGAATCCCTACAGTGCAGAAGGAGGCCATTCGGCCCATCGAGTCTGCACCGGCCACAATCCCACCCAGACCCTACCCCCACAAGTCGGGACGGTGAGTGGGGCTCGGAGGGGGAACTTGCAGGTGGTGGTGTTCCCCATGTGTCTGCTGCCTTTGTCCTTCAAGATGGAAGTGGCCGTGGCTTTGGAAGGTGCTGTCGAAGGATCTTTGGGGAATTGCTGCAGTGCATCTTGTAGATGGTACACACTGCTGCTACTGAGCGTCGGTGGTGCAGGGAGTGAATGTTTGATTTGACTGGGCTCCACACAGTATTGTTTCTTGCGCGCTATACAAAGCATACCGTTCATAGAGAAGGAAAGGAGACGGTGCAGAATGTAGTGTTACAGTCATAGCCAGGGTGTAGAGAAAGATCAACTTAGTGCGAGGTAGGTCCATTCAAAAGTCTGACAGCAGCAGGGAAGAAGCTGTTCTTGAGTCGGTTGGTACGTGACCTCAGACTTTTGTATCTTCTTCCTGATGGAAGAAGGTGGAAGAGAGAATGTCCGGGGTGCGTGGGGGTCCTTAATTATACTGGCTGCTTTTCCCCGAGGCAGCGGGAAGTGTTGACAGAGTCAATGGATGGGAGGCTGGTTTGAGTGATGGATTGGGCTACATTCATGACCGTTTGTAGTTTCTTGCGGCCTTGGGCAGAGCAGGAGCCATACCAAGCTGTGATACAACCAGAAAGAATGCTTTCTATGGCGCATCTGTAAATTATATGAGATGAAATTAGATTACCAATCCAGTGAGTCTGCTGCCACGTGGATTAACATGCTCATTATCTGTTTTAGTGTTCAAGGTGATAACATGGGATGTAAAAATGATGTCTTCCTCTCGGGTTACAGCGACCAAATATTAAGGTAAGAGAAGAGTGATGTAATAATATATCTCTTTTGAGTGTTTGATGGGGGACAGTGTAGAGGGAGCTTTACTCTGTATCTCACCCCGTGCTGTACCTGTCCTGGGAGTGTTTGATGGGGACAGTGTAGAGGGAGCTTTACTCTGTATCTAACCCCGTGCTGTACCTGTCCTGGGAGTGTTTGATGGGGACAGTGTAGAGGGAGCTTTACTCTGTATCTAACCCCGTGCTGTACCTGTCCTGGGAGTGTTTGATGGGGACAGTGTAGAGGGAGCTTTACTCTGTATCTAACCCCGTGCTGTACCTGTCCTGGGAGTGTTTGATGGGGGACAGTGTAGAGGGAGCTTTACTCTGTATCTACCCCGTGCTGTACCTGTCCTGGGAGTGTTTGATGGGGGACAGTGTAGAGGGAGCTTTACTCTGTATCTAACCCCGTGCTGTACCTGTCCTGGGAGTGTTTGATGGGGGACAGTGCAGAGGGAGCTTTACTCTGTATCTAACCCCGTGCTGTACCTGTCCTGGGAGTGTTTGATGGAGACAGTGTAGAGGGAGCTTGACTCTGTATCTAACCCCGTGCTGTACCTGTCCTGGGAGTGTTTGATGGGGGACAGTGTAGACGGAGCTTTACTCTGTATCTAACCCCGTGCTGTACCTGTCCTGGGAGTGTTTGATGGGGACAGTGTAGAGGGAGCATTACTCTGTATCTAACCCCATGCTGTACCTGTCCTGGGAGTGTTTGATGGGGGACAGTGTAGAGGGAACTTTACTCTGTATCTAGCCCCGTGCTGTACCTGTCCTGGGAGTGTTTGATGGGGACAGTGTAGAGGGAGCATTACTCTGTATCTAACCCCGTGCTGTACCTGTCCTGGGAGTGTTTGATGCGGGACAGTGTAGAGGGAGCTTTACTCTGTATCTAACCCCGTGCTGTACCTGTCCTGGGAGTGTTTGATGGGGGACAGTGTAGAGGGAGCTTTACTCTGTATCTAACCCCGTGCTGTGCCTGTCCTGGGAGTGTTTGATGGGGGACAGTGTAGAGGGAGCTTTACTCTGTATCTAACCCCGTGCTGTACCTGTCCTGGGAGTGTTTGATGGGGGACAGTGTAGAGGGAGCTTTACTCTGTATCTAACCCCGTGCTGTACCTGTCCTGGGAGTGTTTGATGGGGACAGTGGAGAGGGAGCTTTACTCTGTATCTAACCCCGTGCTGTACCTGTCCTGGGAGTGTTTGATAGGGACAGTGTAGAGGGAGCTTTACTCTGTATCTAACCCCGTGCTGTACCTGTCCTGGGAGTGTTTGATGGGGGACAGTGTAGAGGGAGCTTTACTCTGTATCTACCCCGTGCTGTACCTGTCCTGGGAGTGTTTGATGGGGGACAGTGTAGAGGGAGCTTTACTCTGTATCTAACCCCGTGCTGTACCTGTCCTGGGAGTGTTTGATGGGGGACAGTGTAGAGGGAGCTTTACTCTGTATCTACCCCGTGCTGTACCTGTCCTGGGAGTGTTTGATGGGGGACAGTGTAGAGGGAGCTTTACTCTGTATCTAACCCCGTGCTGTACCTGTCCTGGGAGTGTTTGATGGGGGACAGTGCAGAGGGAGCTTTACTCTGTATCTAACCCTGTGCTGTACCTGTCCTGGGAGTGTTTGATGGAGACAGTGTAGAGGGAGCTTGACTCTGTATCTAACCCCGTGCTGTACCTGTCCTGGGAGTGTTTGATGGGGGACAGTGTAGACGGAGCTTTACTCTGTATCTAACCCCGTGCTGTACCTGTCCTGGGAGTGTTTGATGGGGACAGTGTAGAGGGAGCTTTACTCTGTATCTAACCCCGTGCTGTACCTGTCCTGGGAGTGTTTGATGGGGACAGTGTAGAGGGAGCTTTACTCTGTATCTAACCCCGTGCTGTACCTGTCCTGGGAGTGTTTGATGGGGGACAGTGTAGAGGGAGCTTTACTCTGTATCTAACCCCGTGCTGTACCTGTCCTGGGAGTGTTTGATGGGGACAGTGTAGAGGGAGCTTTACTCTGTATCTAACCCCGTGCTGTACCAGTCCTGGGAGTGTTTGATGGGGACAGTGTAGAGGGAGCTTTACTCTGTATCTACCCCGTGCTGTACCTGTCCTGGGAGTGTTTGATGGGGGACAGTGTAGAGGGAGCTTTACTCTGTATCTAACCCCGTGCTGTATCTGTCCTGGGAGTGTTTGATGGGGGGACAGTGTAGAGGGAGCTTTACTCTGTATCTAACCCCGTGCTGTACCTGTCCTGGGAGTGTTTGATGGGGGACAGTGTAGAGGGAGCTTTACTCTGTATCTAACCCCGTGCTGTACCTGTCCTGGGAGTGTTTGATAGGGGACAGTGTAGAGGCAGCTTTGTTGCGAGTGGATTGGGAATATTTGAAGTGCTGTCTGTTCCAGGTTTGTGTGTGAGCGCGGATCCTCCCGACTCCTGGAACACGTGGATCGGATCGATGAGATCTTCCGACTGCCGAGAGCCCGCGGGGGAGACCGGAGCCCGAAGGTGGTGGAGGCCACAGCGCTGGGCCCTTTGCTTTTGACTCCAAAACTCAGGTACTGCTTGAGTGTGGGTGTCGGGGGGTCAGTGTGGGTGTCGGGGGGGGTCAGTGTGGGTGTCGGGGGGGGTCAGTGTGGGTGTCGGGGGGTCAGTGTGGGTGTCGGGGGGGGTCAGTGTGGGTGTCGGGGGGGTCAGTGTGGGTGTCGGGGGGGGGTCAGTGTGGGTGTCGGGGGGGGGTCAGTGTGGGTGTCGGGGGGGTCAGTGTGGGTGTCGGGGGGGGTCAGTGTGGGTGTCGGGGGGGGTCAGTGTGGGTGTCGCTGTCTCTCTGCCCATTGCCTAATGTGTCCCGCTTTACCCCCCGTTCTCCCCGCCCCCCCCCCCCCCCCCCCCCCCGCCCTCTCCCGCAGGTGGCGGACTGTGCGTGTGTTCGTGTCCTCCACGTTCCGGGATATGTGGTCGGAGCGGGACCTCCTTGTCCGCTCGGTGTTCCCTGAGTTACGGGCCCGAGCTGCCCGACATTTTGTCCGTGTCCAGGAGGTGGATCTGCGCTGGGGGATCACGGAGCAAGAATCTCGCAGCAACCGGTCAGTGCCCACTCTCTCTCTCCCTCCGTCCGCCCCGACCCTCTCCCTCCGTCCGCCCCGACTCTCTCCCTCCGTCCGCCCCGACTCTCTCCCTCCCTCCGCCCCGACTCACTCCCTCCCTCCGCCCCGACTCACTCCCTCCCTCCGCCCCGACTCTCTCCCTCCCTCCGCCCCGACTCTCTCCCTCCCTCCGCCCCGACTCTCTCCCTCCCTCCGCCCCGACTCTCTCCCTCCCTCCGCCCCGACTCTCTCCTCCCTCCGCCCCGACTCTCTCCCTCCCTCCGCCCCGACTCTCTCCCCTCCCTCCGCCCCGACTCTCTCCCTCCCTCCGCCCCGACTCTCTCCCTCCCTCCGCCCCGACTCTCTCCCTCCCTCCGCCCCGACTCTCTCCCTCCCTCCGCCCCGACTCTCTCCCTCCCTCCGCCCCGACTCTCTCCCTCCCTCCGCCCCGACTCTCTCCCTCCCTCCGCCCCGACTCTCTCCTCCCTCCGCCCCGACTCTCTCCCTCCCTCCGCCCCGACTCTCTCCCTCCCTCCGCCCCGACTCTCTCCCTCCCTCCGCCCCGACTCTCTCCCTCCGTCCGCCCCGACTCTCTCCCTCCGTCCGCCCCGACTCTCTCCCTCCGTCCGCCCCGACTCTCTCCTCCGTCCGCCCCGACTCTCTCCCTCCGTCCGCCCCGACTCTCTCCCTCCGTCCGCCCCGACTCTCTCCCTCCGTCCGCCCCGACTCTCTCCCTCCGTCCGCCCCGACTCTCTCCCTCCGTCCGCCCCGACTCTCTCCCTCCGTCCGCCCCGACTCTCTCCCTCCGTCCGCCCCGACTCTCTCCCTCCGTCCGCCCCGACTCTCTCCCTCCGTCCGCCCCGACTCTCTCCCTCCGTCCGCCCCGACTCTCTCCCTCCCTCCGCCCCGACTCTCTCCCTCCCTCCGCCCCGACTCTCTCCCTCCCTCCCGCCCCGACTCTCTCCCTCCCTCCGCCCCGACTCTCTCCCTCCCTCCGCCCCGACTCTCTCCCTCCCTCCGCCCCGACTCTCTCCCTCCCTCCGCCCCGACTCTCTCCCTCCCTCCGCCCCGACTCTCTCCCTCCCTCCGCCCCGACTCTCTCCCTCCCTCCGCCCCGACTCTCTCCCTCCCTCCGCCCCGACTCTCTCCCTCCCTCCGCCCCGACTCTCTCCCTCCGTCCGCCCCGACTCTCTCCCTCCCTCCGCCCCGACTCTCTCCCTCCGTCCGCCCCGACTCTCTCCCTCCGTCCGCCCGACTCTCTCCCTCCGTCCGCCCCGACTCTCTCCCTCCGTCCGCCCCGACTCTCTCCCTCCGTCCGCCCCGACTCTCTCCCTCCGTCCGCCCCGACTCTCTCCCTCCGTCCGCCCCGACTCTCTCCCTCCGTCCGCCCCGACTCTCTCCCTCCGTCCGCCCCGACTCTCTCCCTCCGTCCGCCCCGACTCTCTCCCTCCGTCCGCCCCGACTCTCTCCCTCCGTCCGCCCCGACTCTCTCCCTCCGTCCGCCCCGACTCTCTCCCTCCGTCCGCCCCGACTCTCTCCCTCCGTCCGCCCCGACTCTCTCCCTCCGTCCGCCCCGACTCTCTCCCTCCGTCCGCCCCGACTCTCTCCCTCCGTCCGCCCCGACTCTCTCCCTCCGTCCGCCCCGACTCTCTCCCTCCCTCCGCCCCGACTCTCTCCCTCCCTCCGCCCCGACTCTCTCCCTCCCTCCGCCCCGACTCTCTCCCTCCCTCCGCCCCGACTCTCTCCCTCCCTCCGCCCCGACTCTCTCCCTCCCTCCGCCCCGACTCTCTCCCTCCCTCCGCCCCGACTCTCTCCCTCCCTCCGCCCCGACTCTCTCCCTCCCTCCGCCCCGACTCTCTCCCTCCGTCCGCCCCGACTCTCTCCCTCCGTCCGCCCCGACTCTCTCCCTCCGTCCGCCCCGACTCACTCCCTCCGTCCGCCCCGACTCTCTCTCTCCCTCCGTCCGCGCTGACTCTCTCCCTCGGTCCGCCCCGACTCTCTCCCTCCCTCCGCCCCGACTCACTCCCTCCGTCCGCCCCGACTCACT
>NW_027594385.1:0-18300 GCF_964213995.1 Mustelus asterias | reverse complement strand
TAGGGGGAGGGGGGAGCAGGATGGGGGGGCTGTGGGAGGGGGAGTGGTGGGTGTGACACATTCCTAACTGGGACCACAAGGCGAGATGACCGTTGTAATAATTCCCGATTCCAAATCATTCGTCTGAAGAAGCAGAAAAAATGACTGTTTTCCTGTTTTTGGACCAATTGTGATTAAATCTGAATTTTGTCGCCTGTCTCCACTTTCTGACGCTCACCTTTATCTCAATCCCATCTCCGTCTCTCAATTCTGTAACATTTTCTCCTGCGTGGCTTTCCTCCCACTGTCCAATAATGTGAGAGTTAGGTGGATTGACCATGTTAAGTTGTCCCTTAGTGTCCAAAGATGTGCAGGTTAGGGGGATTGGCCATGCTAAATTGTCCCTCAGAGTCCAGAGATGTGCAGGTTAGGGGGATTTATCTTATTATCTAATATAGGAGCAGAATGAGGCCACTCGGCCCATCGAGTCTGCTCCGCCATTCAATCATGGCTGATATTTTTCTCATCCCCATTCTCCCGCCTTTTCCCCGTAACCCCTGATCCCCTTACTAATCAAGAACCTATCCATCTCTGTCTTAAAGACACTCAATGACCCGGCCTCCTTTGTGGCAACGAATTCCACAGATTCACCACCCTCTGGAAGAGATTCCTCCTCATCTCGGTTCTAAAGGGTCGTCCCTTTTATGCTGAGGCTGGGCCCTCCGATCCCAGTCTCTCCGACTAATGGAAACACCTTGAAGGAGTAACAGGAATACAGAGCGCTGGGCTAATGGTAAGATACTTGGTAGTGTGGATGAACAGAGGGATCTGGGTGTCCATGTGCATAGATCCCTGAAAGTTGGCACCCAGGTTGATAGGGTTGTTAAGAAGGTGTACGGTGTGTTAGCTTTTATTGGTAGAGGGATTGAGTTTCGGAGCCAGGAGGTCATGTTGCAACTGTACAAAACTCTGGTGCGGCCGCACTTGGAGTATTGCGTACAGTTCTGGTCGCCGCATTATAGGAAGGATGTGTAAGCATTGGAAAGGGTGCAGAGGAGATTTACCAGGATGTTGCCTGGTATGGTGGGAAAATCGTATGAGGAAAGGCTGAGGGGCTTGAGGTTATTTTCGTTAGAGAGAAGAAGGTTAAGAGGTGACTTAATAGAGGCATACAAGATGATCAGAGCATTGGATAGGGTGGATAGTGAGAGCCTTTTTCCTCGGATGGTGTTGGCTAGCACGAGGGGACATAGCTTTAAATTGAGGGGTGAGAGATATAGGACAGATGTTAGAGGTAGGTTCTTCACTCAGAGAGTAGTAAGGGCGTGGAATGCCCTGCCTGCAGCAGTAGTGGACTCGCCAACATTAAGAGCATTCAAATGGTTATTGGATAAACATATGGATGATATTGGAATAGTGTAGATTAGAGGGGCTTTAGATTGGTTCCACTGGTCGGCGCAACATCGAGGGCTGAAGGGCCTGTACTGCGCTGTAATGTTCTATGTTCAATCTTCCCCCCACGTCCACCAGGAGGTCTTATGGTCCAATAAGGATGCTCTCTGTTTTGAGGTGGAGGGTCACAGTGGAGGCAGTTCCCACCTCAGAGAAGGGGGTACCCCAACCAGCGGTGAGTCTAGCACACCACAGTTGGGCTGAAGAACCCCAGAGAGAGAGAGAGACAAGGCCCCAAGTTGGCTGCCGTCCCAACTACGTCAGTTGAGGCACGGTGACGATTGCAGGGGAAGGAGGGAGAAATAATGCACATTGATCCATTCCCGGCCCAGTTTCCACACAAACAAATCTTCACATTTTCGCTCGCCCCTCCAAATATTGGGTGAAATATTGAGTCAAACCCTTGAATGAATGGGAGATGTGGGGGCAGCAGTACCGCTGACAGCCTGACGGGGGTGATGTGGAGCAAAGGTCACCCGCTCCAGCTGCCACCTGCAGGCGGTGATCGGTACTGTGGGCAAAGGAGGGGCATTTGAACCTTGACCCTCGGATGACTTGACCATGACTAAGAATGTGTGGATTCAGGGCGGGAGGAGGCTGTTTGGCCCCTCTATCTTCTCCCCTGCCACTCAGTAAGATCATGGCTGACTTTGCCTGCCTGTCTTCCACACACACCTCACGTGCCCCGCCTCGCCTCCCCCCCTGTGCCCCCCACACCTACCACCCCTTGCCCCCCACACGCTGCCCTTTGCCCCCCCACGCCTACCTCCCATTGCCCCCCCACACGCCTCCCCCGTGTCCCCCACACCTCCCCCCCTGTGCCTCCCACGCCTACCTCCCCTTGCCCCCCACATGCCTCCCCCTGCCCCCCATATGCCTCCCCCTGCCCCCCACACACCTCCCACCCACACGCCAACCCCCCTTAACCCTTGTCAGTCAGAACTCTGTATCTCAGCCTTGAATATATTGAATGTCTCACAGCCCCCACTGCTCTCCACAGACTAATTACCCTTTGAGAGAGCCCCTACACCCCCTCCGTATCTTGATAACCCCCTCCAGCCCCAACACCCTGCCCTATCTCTAACCTCCTCCAACCCCTACAACCCTCCCTATCGCTGTAACCTCATCCAGCCCCTACACCCCCTCCCTATTTCTGTAACCTCCTCTTGCCCCTACACCCCCTCCCTATCTCTGTAATCTCCTCCAGCCCCTACACCCCCTCCCTATCTCTGTAACCTCCTCCAACCCCTACACCCCCTCCCTATCTCTGTAACCTCCTCTTGCCCCTACACCCCCTCCCTATCTCTGTAACCTCCTCCAGCCCCCGACACCCCCTCCCTATCTCTGTAACCTCCTCCAGCCCCTACACCCCTCCCTATCTCTGTAATCTCCAGCCCCTACAACCCTCCCTATCTCTGTATTATCCTCCAGCCCCTACAACCCTCCCTATCTCTGTAACCTCCTCCAGCCCCCTATACCCCCTCCCTATCTCTGTAACCTCCTCCAGCCCCTCCCTATCTCTGTAACCTCCTCCAGACCCTACACCCCCTCGCTATCTCTAACCTCCTCCAGCCCCTACACCCCTCCCTATCTCTGTAACCCCCTACACCCCCTCCCTATCTCTGTAACCTCCTCCAGCCCCTCCCTATCTCTGTAACCTCCTCCAGACCCTACACCCCCTCGCTATCTCTGTAAACCCCTCCATCCCCTACAACCCTCCCTATCTCTGTAATCTCCTCCAGCCCCTACAACCCTCCCTATCTCTGTAATATCCTCCAGCCCCTACAACCCTCCCTATCTCTGTAACCTCCTCCAGCTCCTGCACCTCCTCCCTATCTCTGTAACCCCCTACACCCCCTCACTATCTCTGTAACCTCCTCCAGCCCCTCCCTATCTCTGTAACCTCCTCCAGACCCTACACCCCCTCGCTATCTCTGTAACCTCCTCCAGCCCCTACACCCCTCCCTATCTCTGTAACCCCCTACACCCCCTCCCTATCTCTGTAACCTCCTCCAGCCCCTCCCTATCTCTGTAACCTCCTCCAGACCCCACACCCCCTCGCTATCTCTGTAAACCCCTCCATCCCCTACAACCCTCCCTATCTCTGTAACCTCCTCCAGCTCCTACACTCCCTCCCTATCTCTGTAAATCCTCCAGCCCATACGACCCTCCCTTGTAGGTATGTCTCCTGATCCTGATGGAATGCATCCCAGGGGACTAAAAGAGATGGCGGGGGAAATAGCAAATGTGTTCATGAAAATTTACCAAAATTCGCTGGACTCTGGGGTGGTTCCCGCAGATTGGAAAACAGCAAATGTGACACCACTGTTTAAAAAAGGAAGTGGACAAAAGGCAGGTAACTATAGGCCGGTTAGCTTAACTTCTGTAGTCGGGAAATAGCTTGAATCATCAAATAAGTGGGGGCCGGTTCAGAACAGAGTTGAGGAGGAACTTCTTCTCTCAGAGGGTGGTGAACCTCTGGAATTCTCTGCCCACTGAAGTGGTGGAGGCTACCTCGCTGAATATGTTTAAATCACGGATAGATAGGTTTCTGATCGGTAAGGGAATTAGGGGATATGGGGAGCAGGCGGGTAAGTGGAACTGATTCGCTTCAGATCAGCCATGATCTTGTTGAATGGTGGGGCAGGCTCGAGGGGCCAGATGGCCTACTCCTGCTCCTATTTCTTATGTTCTTAAGAAATAGCGAGACGTCTGGATATAAATTGTCCCATTGGTAAGACGCAGCATGGGTTGATGAAGGGCAGGTCATGTTTGACTAATTTGGTGGAATTCTTTGAGAACATTCCATGTGCAGTGGACAATGGGGAACCTGTGGATGTGGTGTATCTGGATTTCCAGAAGGCTTTTGACAAGGTGCCGCACGAAAGACTGCTGCATAAGATAAAGGTGCACGGTGTTACGGATAATGTATTAGCATGGATAGAGGATTGGTTAACTAACAGCAAGCAAAGAGTGGGGGTAAATGGGTGTTTTTCTGGTTGGCGATCAGTGACTAGTGGTGTGCCTCAGGGATCAGTGTTGGGACCGCAATTGTTTACGATTTGCATCGATGATTTGGAGTTGGGGACCAAGTGTAGTGTGTCAAAATTCGCAGATGACACTAAACTGAGTGGCAGAGCAAAGTGTGCAGAGGATGCTGAAAGTCTGCAAAGGGATATAGACAGTCTAAGTGAGTGGGCGAGGGTCTGGCAGATGGAGTACAATGTTGGTAAATGTGAGGTCATCCATTTTGGTCGGAATAACAGCAAAATGGACTATTATTTAAATGGTAAAAAATTGCAGCATGCTGCTGTGCAGAGGGACCTGGGTGTCCTTGTGCAGGAATCTCAAGGAGTTGGTTTGCAGGTGCAGCAGGTAATTAAGAAGGCAAATGGAATTTTGTCCTTCATTGCGAGAGGGATGGAGTTTAAAAACAGCGAGGTTATGTTGCAGCTGTATAAGGTGCTGGTGAGGCCACACCTGGAGTACTGTGTACAGTTTTGGTCTCCTTATTTGAGAAAGGATATACTGGCACTGGAGGGGGTGCAGAGGAGATTCACTCGGTTGATTCCGGAGTTGAGAGGGTTGGCTTATGAGGACAGACTGAGTAGACTGGGGCTATACTCATTGGAGTTCAGAAGAATGAGGGGAGATCTTATAGAAACATATAAGATTATGAAGGGAATAGATAAGATAGAAGCAGGGAAGTTGTTTCCACCGGCGGGTGAAACTAGAACTAGGGGGCATGGCCTCAAAATAAGGGGGAGCAGATTTAGGACTGAGTTGAGGAGGAACTTCTTCCCACAAAGGGTTGTGAATCTGTGGAATTCCCAGCCCAGTTGAGGCGACCTCATTGAATGTTTTTAAGGCAAGGATAGATAGATTTTTGAACAGTAATGGAATTAAGGGTTATGGTGAGTGGGCGGGTAAGTGGAGCTGAGTCCACAAAAAGATCAGCCATGATCTTATTGAATGGCGGAGCAGGCTCGAGGGGCCAGATGGCCTACTCCTGCTCCTAGTTCTTATATTCTATCTCTGCAACCTCCTCCAGCCCCTACACCCCCTCCCTATCTCTGTAACCTCCTCCAGCACCTACACCCCCTCCCTATCTCTGTAACCTCCTCCAGCCCCTACACCCCTCCCTATCTCTGCAACCTCCTCCAGCCCCTGCACCTCCTCCCTATCTCTGTAACCTCCTCCAACCCCCTACACCCCGTCCCTATCTCTGTAACCCCCTCCAGCCCCTACACCCCCCCATCTCTGTAACCTCCTCCAACCCCCTATTCCACCTCCCTATCTCTGTAACCTCCTCTAGCCCCTACACCCCCTCCCTATCTCTGTAACCTCCTCCAGCCCCTACACCCCCTCCCTATCTCTGTAACCTCCTCCAGCCCCTACACCCCCTCCCTATCTCTGTAACCTCCTCCAGCCCCTACACCCCCTCCCTATCTCTATAACCTCCTCCAGCACCTACACCCCTCCCTATCTCTATAACCTCCTCCAGCACCTACACCCCTCCCTATCTCTGTAACCTCATCCAGCCCCTACACCCCTCCCTATCCCTGTAACCTCCTCCAGCCCCGACACCCCCTCCCTATCTCTGTAACCTCCTCCAACCCCCTACACCCCCTCCCTAACTCTGTAACCCCCTCCAGCCCCTACACCCCCTCCCTATCTCTGTAACCTCCTCCAACCCCTACACCCCTCCCTATCTCTGTAACCTCCTCCAGCCCCTACACCCCCTCCCTATCTCTATAACCTCCTCCAGCCCCTACACCCCTCCCTATCTCTGTAACCTCATCCAGCTCCTACGCCCCCTCCCTATCTCTGTAACCTCCTCCAGCCCCAACACCCCTTCCCTATCTCTGTAACCTCCTCCAGCCCCAACACCCCTTCCCTATCTCTGTAACCTCCTCCAGCCCCCTACACCCCCTTCCTATCTCTGCAACCTCTTCCAGCCCCTACGCCCCCTCCCTATCTCTGTAACCTCCTCCAGCCCCTACACCCCCTCCCTATCTCTGTAACCTCCTCCAGCCCCGACACCCCCTCCCTATCTCTGCAACCTCTTCCAGTCCCTACGCCCCCTCCCTATCTCTGTAACCTCCTCCAGCCCCAATACCCCTTCCCTATCTCTGTAACCTCCTCCAGCCCCCTACACCCCCTCCCTATCTCTGTAACCTCTTCCATCCCCCTACACCCCCTCCCTATCTCTGTAACCTCCTCCAACCCCCTACACCCCTTCCCTATCTCTGTAACCTCCTCCAACCTTTACAACCCTCCGAGATCTCTGCGCTCCTCCAACTCCGGCCTCTCGAGCATCCCCCCGATTCCCATCGCTCCACCATTGGCGGCCGTGCCTTCAGCTGCTTTGGGGGGGGGGTGCCCTAAGCTCTGGGATTCCCTCCCTGAACCTCTCCGTCCTGTCTCTCTCTCCCTCCTCCTCCAAGCCGCTCCTTAGGAGCCACCTCTTAGACCGAGCTTCTGTCTCTGCTGAGATCTCCTGTGGTTGGATGTGGTATTTGGGTTTGATAATTGTGAAATTCCCCGAAGCTGTTATTATTTTTAAGGCATTTTACAAACCTTGGGCTGTGTGCACCGTAACAGCTACTGGATGACCGTGTAAGCTCACACACGATCATTGGAGTGTCAGAATGATGTGGAGATGGACTGGGGTGAACACAGTAAGGAGTCTCACAACACCAGGTTAAAGTCCAACAGGTTTATTTGGTAGCAAACGCCACTAGCTTTCGGAGCGCTGCTCCTTCGTCAGATGGAGTGGAAATCTGCCACATTGATAAATTATCTGTACCTTTAAGACCTGGCTGGCTGTAGAGATTCGCATTCTAATCAGTATTCTGTAACTTGATTTTGTTATCACGGTAGCACAGTGGGTTAGCACTGCTGCTTCACAGCTCCAGGGTCCTGGGTTCGATTCCCGGCTCGGGTCACTGTCTGTGTGGAGTTTGCATATTCTCCCCGTGTCTGCGTGGGTTTCCTCCGGGTGCTCCGGTTTCCTCCCACCGTCCAAAGATGTGCGGGTTAGGTTGATTGGCCATGTTAAAAAAATTGCCCTGGGATGTGTAGGTTAGAGGGATTAGCGGGTAAAATATGTGGGGGTAGGGCCTGGGTGGGATTGTGGTCGGTGCAGACTCGATGGGCCGAATGGCCTCCTTCTGCACTGTCGGGTTTCTATGATTTCTATGATTTCTATGATTGTGTCTCTGTGCCTGTTTGAGAGCACATTTCCACTCCATCTGACGAAGGAGCAGCGTTCCGAAAGCTCGTGGCATTTGCTACCAAATAAACCTGTTGGACTTTAACCTGGTGTTGTTAAAACTCTAACTGTGTCAGAATGACACAGCCCAGCAAGAGGCCAATCAGCCCATCATATCCGTACTGGCCCCTTGACAGAGATATCCAATTAATCCCATTCCCCGTACTCTTTATCCAATTCCCTTTTGACAATTTCTGTTGAATCTGTTTCCGCCGCCCTTTCAGGCAGCGTCTTCCAGATCACAACAACTCGAAGCGTTTAAAACATTCCCCTCATCTCTCCCACCCGGTTCCTTTCAGAGAAGGTTTACCAGGATGTTGCCTGGTATGGAGGGTCTTAGTTATGAGGAGAGATTGGGTAAACTGGGGTTGTTCTCCCTGGAAAGACGGAGGATGAGGGGCAACCTAATAGAGGTGTATAAAATTATGAAGGGCATAGATAGGGTGAACGGTGGGAAGCTTTTTCCTAGGTCGGAGGTGACAAACACAAGGGGTCACGGGTTCAAGGTGAGGGGGGCAAGGTTCAACACAGAGGGTGGTGGGGGCCTGGAATGCACTGCCAAGCAAGGTGATTGAGGCGGACACACTGGGATCGTTTAAGACTTATCCAGATAACCACATGAACAGACTGGGAATAGAGGGATACAAACGAATGGTCTAGTTGGGCACATGAGCGGCACAGGCTTGGAGGGCCGAAGGGCCTGTTCCTGTGCTGTATTGTTCTTTGTTCGTTGTTTGACCCTCTGACAGTGCGGCACTCCCTCAGCACTGACCCTCTGACAGTGCGGCACTCCCTCAGTACTGACCCTCTGACAGTGCGGCACTCCCTCAGCACTGACCCTCTAACAGTGCGGCACTCCCTCAGCACTGACCCTCTGACAGTGCGGCACTCCCTCAGTACTGACCCTCTGACAGTGCGGCACTCCCTCAGTACTGACCCTCTGACAGTGCGGCACTCCCTCAGCACTGACCCTCTGACAGTGCGGCACTCCCTCAGTACTGACCCTCTGACAGTGCGGCACTCCCTCAGTACTGACCCTCTGACAGTGCGGCACTCCCTCAGCACTGACCCTCTAACAGTGCGGCACTCCCTCAGCACTGACCCTCTGACAGTGCGGTACTCCCTCAGCACTGACCCTCTGACAGTGCGGCACTCCCTCAGCACTGACCCTCAGACAGTGCAGCACTCCCTCAGCACTGACCCTCTGACAGTGCGGCATTCCCTCAGCACTGACCCTCTGACAGTGCGGCACTCCCTCAGTACTGACCCTCTGACAGTGCGGCACTCCCTCAGTACTGACCCTCTGACAGTGCGGCACTCCCTCAGCACTGACCCTCTGACAGTGCGGCATTCCCTCAGCACTGACCCTCTGACAGTGCGGCACTCCCTCAGTACTGACCCTCTGACAGTGCGGCACTCCCTCAGCACTGACCCTCTGACAGTGCGGCATTCCCTCAGCACTGACCCTCTGACAGTGCGGCACTCCCTCAGCACTGACCCTCTGACAGTGCGGCACTCCCTCAGCACTGACCCTCTGACAGTGCGGCACTCCCTCAGTACTGACCCTCTGACAGTGCGGCACTCCCTCAGCACTGACCCTCTGACAGTGCGGCATTCCCTCAGCACTGACCCTCTGACAGTGCGGCACTCCCTCAGTACTGACCCTCTGACAGTGCGGCACTCCCTCAGTACTGACCCTCTGACAGTGCAGCACTCCCTCAGCACTGACCCTCTGACAGTGCGGCACTCCCTCAGCACTGACCCTCTGACAGTGCGGCACTCCCTCAGCACTGACCCTCTGACAGTGCGGCACTCCCTCAGCACTGACCCTCTGACAGTGCGGCACTCCCTCAGCACTGACCCTCAGACAGTGCAGCACTCCCTCAGCACTGACCCTCTGACAGTGCGGCACTCCCTCAGCACTGACCCTCTGACAGTGCGGCACTCCCTCAGCACTGACCCTCAGACAGTGCGGCACTCCCTCAGTACTGACCCTCTGACAGTGCGGCACTCCCTCAGCACTGACCCTCTGACAGTGCGGCACTCCCTCAGTACTGACCCTCTGACAGTGCGGCACTCCCTCAGTACTGACCCTCTGACACTGCGGCACTCCCTCAGCACTGACCCTCTGACAGTGCGGCACTCCCTCAGCACTGACCCTCTGACAGTGCGGCACTCCCTCAATACTGACCCTCTGACAGTGCGGCACCCCCTCAGCACAGACCCTCTGACAGTGCGACACTCCCTCAGCACTGACCCTCTGACAGTGCGGCACTCCCTCAGCACTGACCCTCTGACAGTGCGGCACTCCCTCAGCACTGACCCTCTGACAGTGCGGCACTCCCTCAGCACTGCACTGGGAGCGTCAGCCTGGACTTTCCCGCCCGAATCTCTGGATTAGGAATTGAATTCACAGCTTTCAGATTGAGGTGAGAATGCGAGTGACTGACACATCGAGGTCGAGAGGTCACAGTCTGAGGATAAGGGGCAGCAAATTTAAAACAGAGTTGGAGGAGCAACTACTTCTCCCAAAGGGTTGTAAATCTGTGGAATTCACTCCCCCAAAGTGCAGTGGATGCTGGGACAATGAGTACATTTAAGGAGGAGTTGGACAGATTTTTAATTGAGAATGGGGGTTGAAGGGTTACGGGGAGAAGGCAGGAAAATGTGGATGAAGAACACCTCAGCCGTGATCGAGTGGCAGAACGGACCCGATGGGCCGAATGGCCTCATTCTGCTCCTATATCTTACGAACAGCCAAAGGAAGACTTGTTGTGGTTTGGGAACCACTGCCTAAAAGGGCACGGTAGCACAGTGGTTAGCACTGCTGCCTCACAGCGCCAGGGACCCGGGTTCAATTCTCGGCTCGGGTGGCTGTCTGTACGGAGTTCGCACATTCTCCCCGTGTCTGCGTGGGTTTCCTCCGGGTGTCATAGAGTCATAGAGGTTTACAGCATGGAAACAGGCCCTTCGGCCCAACTTGTCCATGCCGCCCTTTTTTTTGAAAACCCCTAAGCTAATCCCAATTGCCCGCGTTTGGCCCATATCCCTCTATACCCATCGTACCCATAGAACTGTCTAAACGCTTTTTAAAAGACAAAATTGTACCCGCCTCTACTACTATCTCTGGCAGCTCGTTCCAGACACTCACCACCCTCTGTGTGAAAAAATTGCTCCTCTGGACACTTTTTATCAGCAAGTTTGCGGATGACACGAAGATGGCTGGACTTGCGGATAGCGATGAACATTGTCGGACAATACAGCAGGATATAGATAGGCTGGAAAATTGGGCGGAGAAATGGCAGATGGAATTTAATCCAGATAAATGCGAAGTGATGCATTTTGGAAGAACTAATATAGTGGGGAGTTATACAATAAATGGCAGAGCCATCAAGAGTATAGAAACACAGAGGGACCTGGGTGTGCAAGTCCACAAATCCTTGCAGGTGGGAGCACAGGTGGAGAAGGTGGTGAAGAAGGCATATGGTATGCTTGCCTTTATAGGACGGGGTATAGAGTATAAAAGCTGGAGTCTGATGTTGCAGCTGTATAGAACGCTGGTTAGGCCACATTTGCAGTACTGCGTCCAGTTCTGGTCGCCGCACTACCAGAAGGACGTGGAGGCGTTAGAGAGAGTGCAGGGAAGGTTTACCAGGATGTTGCCTGGTATGGAGGGTCTTAGCTATGAGGAGAGATTGGGTAGACTGGGCTTGTTCTCCCTGGAAAGACGGAGAATGAGGGGAGACCTAATAGAGGTGTACAAGATTATGAAGGGTATGGATAGGGTGAACAGCGGGAAGCTTTTTCCCAGGTCAGAGGTGACGATCACGAGGGGTCACGGGCTCAAGGTGAGAGGGGCGAAGTATAACTCCGATATCAGAGGGACGTTTTTTACACAGAGGGTGGTGGGGGCCTGGAATGCGCTGCCAAGTAGGGTGGTGGAGGCAGGCACGCTGACATCGTTTAAGACTTACCTGGATAGTCACATGAGCAGTCTGGGAATGGAGGGATACAAACGAATGGTCTAGTTGGACCAAGGAGCGGCACAGGCTTGGAGGGCCGAAGGGCCTGTTTCCCGTGCTGTACTGTTCTTTGTTCTTGTTCTTTTGTATCTCTCCCCTCTCACCTTAAACGTATACCCTCTAGTTTTAGACTCCCCTACCTTTGGGAAAAGATATTGACTATCTAGCTGATCTGTGCCCCTCATTATTTTATAGACCTCTATAAGATCACCCCTCAGCCTCCTGCGCTCCAGAGAAAAAAGTCCCAGTCTATCCAGCCCCTCCTTATAACTCAATCCATCAAGTCCCGGTAGCATCCTAGTAAATCTTTTCTGCACTCTTTCTAGTTTAATAATATCCTTTCTATAATAGGGTGACCAGAATTGTACACAGTATTCAAAGTGTGGCCTTACCAATATCTTGTACAACTTCAACAAGACGTCCCAACTCCTGTATTCAATGTTCTGACCAATGAAACCAAGCATGCCGAATGCCTTCTTCACCATCTGTCCACCTGTGACTCCACTTTCAAGGAGCTATGAACATGTACCCCTAGATCTCTTTGTTCTGTAACTCTCCCCCAACGCCCTACCATTAACTGAGTAAGTCCTGCCCTGGTTCAATCGACCAAAATGCGTCACCTCGCATTTGTCTAAATTAAACTCCATCTGCCATTCGTCAGCCCACTGGCCCAATTGATCAAGATCCCGTTGCAATTGGAGATAACTTTCTTCACTGTCCACTGTGCCACCAATCTTGGTGCCATCTGCAAACTTACTAACCATGCGTCCGATAATCTCATCCCAATCATTAATATAAATGACAAATAACAGTGGGCCCAGCACTGATCCCTGAGACACACTGCTGATGTGGAGACATCCACTCCATCTGACGAAGGAGCTGTGCTCCGAAAGCTTATGGTATTTGCTACCAAATAAACCTGTTGGACTTTAACCTGGTGTTGTGAGACTTCTTACCACACTGCTGGTCACAGGCCTCCGTTTGAAAAACAAACCTCTACAACCACCCTCTGGCTTCTGTCAAGAAGCCAATTTTGTATTCATTTAGATACCTCACCCTGGATCCCGTGAGATTTAACCTTATGCAACAACCTACCATGCGGTACCTTGTCAAAGGCCTTGCTAAAGTCCATGTAGACAACATCAACTGCACTGCCTTCATCTACCGGGTGCTCAGGTTTCCTCCCACTGTCCAAAAAAGATGTGCAGGTTAGGTGGATTGGCTATGCTAAATTGCCCCTTAGTGTCCAAAGATGTGCAGGTTAGGTGGATTGGCCATGCTAAATTGCCCCTTAGTGTCCAAAGATGTGCCGATTAGGGGGATTGGCCATGCTAAATTGCCCCTTAGTGTCCAAAGATGTGCCGATTAGGGGGATTGGCCATGCTAAACTGCCCCTTTATGTCAGGAGGAATTAACTAGGGTAAATACATGGGGTTATAGGGTGGGATTGTGGTCAGTGCAGACTCGATGGGCCGAATGGCCTCCTTCTGCACTGTAGGGATTCTATGATTCGAAGCAGATTCAACAGGAACTTTCAAAAGGGAAGTGGATAAATACTTGGCCGGGAGGAGGGGGGAATTTGCAGGAGTGTGGGGGAGGGTGGGGTGACTGTTGGGGACGGGGTGGGATGGAGGTGAGTGGGAGCGATAGGGATCGGTCTTTCAAAGGGGCCAAATGGTTCTGTTCCTGAAGCGATGTCAATTCTGAAGGTTGATTGGATGAAAGTTGTGCGGGGATAGGATTGCCTTGTTTGATTGGGCAGAGTGCAGGATGTCTCAGTGCAGCAGAGCCCCCGCCCCCCCCCCGCCCCCCCCCGCGACCCCCTGCCCCCCCGACCCCCCGCGACACCCTGCCCCCCCCCCCCGTGACCCCCTGCCCCCCCCGACCCCCCCTGACCCCCTGCCCCCCCCGGCCCCCGACCCCCCGCGACACCCTGCCCCCCCCCACGACCCCCTGCCCCCCGACCCCCCACGACACCACCCCGCGACACCCTGACCCCCCGACCCCCCCGCCCCTCGCTGCCCCAGGAACGAGCCGACCATTTCCACCGCTCGCTCTGACAGCTCTTTATTCGGCTGCCGTCGGCAAATAGTACTTTCTCAAATTTAACATTTATTATTTTTCAGGTGCATCTTGGCGCCTTGCATCTGCCTCAGACCGCAGGAGTGACCTTTCACCTTTAACCTGCAAGACAAAAGAGACACGCGGGGTCAGTGATCCGCCTCGGTGACCCCGGGGGTGCGGACTTGCGACGCCTTCCGTAGCCCCTCAGCCCCTCACCAGCTCACCTTCCGAGACTGGCAGAAGCAAGCGTTCGTTTCCCCGTCTGTGCGCTCCAGGTACCGTCCCACCATGCGGAGCGTACACACTCAGAACATCATCACTCGGAGGAGGAGGCCATTCAGCCCCTCACCCACCCCCACATTCAGTAGGATAATTTTTCCTGCACGAGTCCCACAATTCCTTTCGCCTTAAAGGGGCGTCACTGGGCCCAGCATTTGATACCCAACCCTAATTGCCCCTTGAGCTGTGTCGGCCATTTCAGAGGGGCAGTGCAGAGGCAACACCATTGGCTGTGGGTCGAGGGTCACATGTAGGCCAGACTGGGTCAGGACGGCAGATTTCCATTCCTGCAATTTTAGACTGGGTGGAATATTAAAGGGTGCGGGGAGTGAGGGGGAGAGTGGGATTAGACTGGGTGGGATATTAAAGGGATGGGGAGTGAGGGTGGGATTAGACTGGGTGGAATATTAAAGGGATGGGGAGTGAGGGTGGGATTAGACTGGGTGGGATATTAAAGGGTGCGGGGAGTGAGGGGGAGAGTGGGATTAGACTGGGTGGGATATTAAAGGGTGCGGGGAGTGAGGGTGGGATCAGACAAGGAGCCGGCATGTAACTGGATTGCAGTAATTTGAATGCCTGAGTGTTTGAGAGATTTTTGTAGAACAGACACTGATAAATGCGCTCATAGACAGACAGAGACACACAGAGACACACACACACACAGAGACACACACACACACACAGACAGAGACACACACACACAGACAGAGACACACACACACAGACAGAGACACACAGACAGAGACACACACACAGACAGAGACACACACACAGACAGAGACTCACAGACAGAGACACACAGACAGAGACACACACACAGACAGAGACACACACACAGACAGAGACACACACACAGACAGAGACACACACAGACAGAGACACACACAGACACACACACACACACACAGACAGAGAGACACACACAGACAGGCTCGCACACACACACACACACACACACACAGAGACACAGACAGACACACACAAAGACAGACAGACACACACAGACAGAGACACACACACAGACAGATACACACACACATGCACACACACAGACACACACACAGACAGACACACACAGACACACGCATAGACAGAGACAGGCGTACACGCACACACACACACAGACACATAGACAGACAGACACACACAAACAACATACACAGAGACAGACACACACAGACACACGTGTT
Organism: Mustelus asterias; assembly: GCF_964213995.1. Taxonomy (NCBI): domain Eukaryota; kingdom Metazoa; phylum Chordata; class Chondrichthyes; order Carcharhiniformes; family Triakidae; genus Mustelus; species Mustelus asterias. Next base: position 3,040 of record NW_027594385.1, on the reverse strand, counting down.
CACACACACAGATATACACAGACCCGATACACACATGAGCGCACGCACACAGATACACACCCGTGTACACACATGTACAAACATGTACACCTTCAGCAGAGGTAACACTGGACAACAGGAGCAGAAAGCCAGGTTGATTTTTTAAAACCCTATCGAACCTTTCCCGTTACCTCCACCAGCCTGATCCACTCCCCCCCCGTTCCCCCTTTCGAGAGGGTGACCCCCCCCCACCCACCCCACCCACCCACCCTTGCTAAACAGCGCAGACCCGGGACAGGGAGGGGGGAGCTGAGATCTAACAGCTCAGCGCGGCACGGGACAGGAGGCTGTGAGATGGAGCTGGGGCTCTGCGGGATCGATGGTGGTCATGATGTGGAGATGCCGGCGTTGGACTGGGGTGAACACAGGAAGGAGTCTCACAAACACCAGGTTAAAGTCCAACAGGTTTATTTGGTAGCAAATACCATGAGCTTTCGGAGCGCTGCTCCTTCGTCACATTTCCACTCCATCTGACGAAGGAGCAGCGCTCCGAAAGCTCATGGTATTTGCTACCAAATAAACCTGTTGGACTTTAACCTGGTGTTGTGAGACTTCTTACTTTGCGGGAGGGGCAGGGGGGCTGTGTGATGGAGCTGGGGCTCTGCGGGGGGGCAGGAGGGGTGGGGGGGGTGGCTGTGAGATGGATTCAGGGCTCTGCGGGAGGGGCGGGGGGGCAGGAGTGTTTACCTGGACTGGTCTGGTATTGATAATCACTCTCCAGATCGTCACCGTATGGCAGCTTTCTGCGCGAGTTCTGCCTCTTACTGAACACTCCTTTCTCCTCATACTCTGCCTCTTCCTCACTCTGATGTTTAGCCTTCCTGCAGGGGCAGCGAACAGACACAAGAGGGTTACCCTCGGGCCCTACACACCGGGCGTCAGCGGGGACGGTGGGGGGAGGCAGACTGGGGACGGTGGGGTGTGAGTTAGGAACCAGCGCTAAGAGTGGGTCAAAGGGGTGGGATTTCCCCCGCCCCTCCCCACTCTGCTCTCCCCCCCCCCCCTCCCCGCCACCACCCACAGGACCCTGACTCACGGGAGGGGGGAAAATTACAATGGGGCAGGAGTGACGTGGCGGTAAACAGGAGGAGTCCATTCAGCCCCTCGAGCCTAGTCAGTTGGTGGCTGATCTGTATCATAACTCCATCCACCCCACCTCAGTCCCGCACAACTCTTAATCCCCCCTCCCCTCGTGCCCCCCTCCCCTCGTGCCCCCCTCCCCTCGTGCCCCCCCTTCCCTCGTGCCCCCCCTCCCTCGTGCCCCCCCCTCTCCCCGAACAGCCTTGACTCCAATTCCTACAACAACCCACTCCCCCCCACACACACACACCCCCTCTCTCTCTCTCACACTCCATCTCTCTCTCTTTCCACACACACAGAGTCAGAAACAGTTTCTCTAAGTCCGCCGCTGAAATCTCTGGATTTAAAGCGGTCACAGCTCCCGGTACCGTCAATAAAACCCCCAACTTTTACCCTCTCTGTCCAGTGCCTCCTGCTGTAAGCCGAGCTTGTGATAGCGTGCGGTGAGTGCGTGTCAGGCAGTATAACTCCGCGGGTAGTTACAGTTCGCACGCAGGGACCGATCGAGGGGAGGTGGGGAGGGGTGGGGGTTGAGAGAGATACCCAGGGACAGGTAAAGATAGGGACAGAGAGAGAGAGATCTCAGTCATTCAGCCGTCACATAACCTTCAAAACAGGACGATAGCCTGGGGGGCGACCACTCATGGATGGTCCCGGGGGAAGAGTAGGGGCGGCCTGGAGATGTGCCCCCCTCCCCCCCACAACCACCCATAGAACCATAGAAAATTACAGCTCAGAAACAGGCCTTTTGGCCCTTCTTGTCTGTGCCGAACCATTTTTTGCCTCGTCCCACTGACCTGCACTTGGACCATATCCCTCCACACCCCTCTCACCCATGAACCCGTCCAAGTTTTTCTTAAATGTTAAAAGTGTTAAAAGCATTTACCACTTTATCCGGCAGCTCCCGGACACACTCTCTCTCTCACACACTCTCTCTCTCTCTCTCACACTCTCTCTCACACACACTCTCTCTCACACACACTCTCTCTCACACACACACTCTCTCACACACACACTCTCTCACACACACACACTCTCTCTCACACACACACACTCTCTCTCACACACACACTCTCTCTCACACACACACTCTCTCTCACACACACACTCTCTCACACACACTCTCTCTCACACACTCTCTCTCACACACACACACTCTCTCTCTCACACACTCTCTCTCACACACACACTCTCTCACACACACTCTCTCTCTCACACTCTCTCTCACACACTCTCTCTCTCTCACACACACTCTCTCTCTCACACTCTCTCTCACACACTCTCTCTCTCTCACACACACTCTCTCTCTCACACTCTCTCTCACACACTCTCTCTCTCTCACACACTCTCTCTCACACACTCTCTCTCTCACACTCTCTCTCTCACTCTCTCACACACACTCTCTCACACACACACTCTCTCTCTCTCTCGGTGTAGCTGTAAACACTGGGGCCCGTGGGCTAACCCGGATCCTCCAGGTGGGGAAGGCCAGACCCGGGGGATCTGGGGCACCGTGTGAAGCAAAGCTGCAGGTGCCGGCGACCAACTTACCTCAGCCTCCTGTACCAGAAGTAATAGATGAGAGCGGCGAGCAGAGCCACCCCGACACCAACTCCAATCAACTTGGCCAAACACTGCTGGAAAAATCCACTGGCTGCTGGGAAAGAAACAGCCACAGGTTAGTGAGACCCGGGATGGGGGGGGGGAGAGGAGAGGGGAGGGGGGGGGAGGAGAGGGGAGGGGGAAAGGGGAGGAGGGGTGAGGGAGAGGGGAGGGAAGGGAGGGGAGGGAGGGGAGGGAGGGAAGGGAGGGGAGGGACGGAGGGGGGGAGGGAGGGAGGGGAGGGACGGGAGGGGGGGGGGGGAGGGGAGGGGGAGGGGAGGGGAGGGAGGGAGAGGGGGGGGAGGGAGGGAGGGGGGGG
>NW_027594384.1:0-15000 GCF_964213995.1 Mustelus asterias | reverse complement strand
GGCTGAATGGCCTCCTCCTGTTCCTGTGTAACAGGCTGGAGAAGGGGCTGAATGGGGCCTCCTCCTGTTCCTGTGTAACAAGCTGGAGAAGGGGCTGAATGGCCTCCTCCTGTTCCTGTGTAACAGGCTGGAGAAGGGGCAGAATGGGGCCTCCTCCTGTTCCTGTGTAACAGACTGGAGAAGGGGCTGAATGGGGCCTCCTCCTGTTCCTGTGTAACAGGCTGGAGAAGGGGCTGAATGGGGCCTCCTCCTGTTCCTGTGTAACAGGCTGGAGAAGGGGCTGAATGGGGCCTCCTCCTGTTCCTGTGTAACAGGCTGGAGAAGGGGCTGAATGGGGCCTCCTCCTGTTCCTGTGTAACAGGCTGGAGAAGGGGCTGAATGTGGCCTCCTCCTGTTCCTGTGTAACAGGCTGGAGAAGGGGCTGAATGGGGCCTCCTCCTGTTCCTGTGTAACAGGCTGGAGAAGGGGCTGAATGGCCTCCTCCTGTTCCTATGTAACAGGCTGGGGAAGGGGCTGAATGGCCTCCTCCTGTTCCTGTGTAACAGGCTGGAGAATGGGCTGAATGGCCTCCTCCTGTTCCTGTGTAACAGGCTGGAGAAGGGGCTGAATGGGGCCTCCTCCTGTTCTTGTGTAACAGGCTGGAGAAGGGGCTGAATGGGGCCTCCTCCTGTTCCTGTGTAACAGGCTGGAGAAGGGACTGAATGGGGCCTCCTCCTGTTCCTGTGTAACAGGCTGGAGAAGGGGCTGAATGGCCTCCTCCTGTTCCTGTGTAACAGGCTGGAGAAGGGGCTGATGGGCCTCCTCCTGTTCCTGTGTAACAGGCTGGAGAAGGGGCTGAATGGGGCCTCCTCCTGTTCCTGTGTAACAGGCTGGAGAAGGGGCTGAATGGGGCCTCCTCCTGTTCAGCAAGCTGGAGAAGGGGCTGAATGGCCTCCTCCTGTTCCTGTGTAACAGGCTGGAGAAGGGGCTGAATGGGGCCTCCTCCTGTTCCTGTGTAACAGGCCGGAGAAGGGGCTGAATGGCCTCCTCCTGTTCCTGTGTAACAGGCTGGAGATGGGGCTGAATGGGGCCTCCTCCTGTTCCTGTGTAACAGGCTGGAGAAGGGGCTGAATGGCCTCCTCCTGTTCCTGCGTAACAGGCTGGAGAAGGGGCTGAATGGGGCCTCCTCCTGTTCCTGTGTAACAGGCTGGAGAAGGGGCTGAATGGCCTCCTCCTGTTCCTGTGTAACAGGCTGGAGAAGGGGCTGAATGGCCTCCTCCTGTTCCTGTGTAACAGGCTGGAGAAGGGGCTGAATGGGGCCTCCTCCTGTTCCTGTGTAACAGGCTGGAGAAGGGGCTGAATGCGGCCTCCTCCTGTTCCTGTGTAACCGGCTGGAGAAGGGGCTGAATGGCCGCCTCCTGTTCCTGTGTAACAGCCTGGAGAAGGGGCTGAATGGCCTCCTCCTGTTCCTGTGTAACAGGCTGGAGAAGGGGCTGAATGGCCTCCTCCTGTTCCTGTGTAACAGGCTGGGGAAGGGGCTGAATGGCCTCCTCCTGTTCCTGTGTAACAGGCTGGAGAAGGGGCTGAATGGGGCCTCCTCCTGTTCCTGTGTAACAGGCTGGAGAAGGGGCTGAATGGGGCCTCCTCCTGTTCCTGTGTAACAGGCTGGAGAAGGGGCTGAATGGGGCCTCCTCCTGTTCCTGTGTAACAGGCTGGAGAAGGGGCAGAATGGGGCCCCCTCCTGTTCCTGTGTAACAGGCTGGAGAAGGGGCTGAATGGCCTCCTCCTGTTCCTGTGTAACAGGCTGGAGAAGGGGCTGAATGGGGCCTCCTCCTGTTCCTGTGTAACAGGCTGGAGAAGGGGCTGAATGGCCTCCTCCTGTTCCTGTGTAACAGGCTGGAGAAGGGGCTGAATGGGGCCTCCTCCTGTTCCTGTGTAACAGGCTGGAGAAGGGGCTGAATGGGGCCTCCTCCTGTTCCTGTGTAACAGGCTGGAGAAGCGGCTGAATGGGGCCTCCACCTGTTCCTGTGTAACAGGCTGGAGAAGGGGCTGAATGGGGCCTCCTCCTGTTCCTGTGTAACAGGCTGGAGAAGGGGCTGAATGGGGCCTCCTCCTGTTCTTGTGTAACAGGCTGGAGAAGGGGCTGAATGGGGCCTCCTCCTGTTCCTGTGTAACAGGCTGCAGAAGGGGCTGAATGGCCTCCTCCTGTTCCTGTGTAACATTGAGCGATATGGGACAAGCGCAGGGAGATGGGATTAGTGCGCCTTTCGTGGTAGTTATTTTCGGTGCAGACTCGATGGGCCAAAGGGCCTTTTCTGTGCCCTGTGACTCGGTCATCGTGGTCATTATTACCGAGATTAGTGCCGCTTGTTCCAGTTTGTATTTAATTGGATTTAATTCTCAAGGCTGGCGTTGGGATTCGAACCCGTGTGCGTGTGGATGTGTCTCCCTCGCGTCTCGGCTCACTGAATCACTAATCTGGACATATCACACCAAGATTAGTGGCATAGTGGACAGTGAAGAAGGTTATCTCGGATTGCAACGGGATCTTGATCAATTGGGCTAGTGGGCTGACGAATGGCAGATGGAGTTTAATTCAGACAAATGCGAGGTGATGCATTTTGGTCGATCGAACCAGGGCAGGACTTACTCAGTTAATGGTAGGGCGTTGGGGAGAGTTACAGAACAAAGAGATCTAGGGGTACAGGTTCATAGCTCCTTCCTCGGGTGGATGGAGCTATTACAAGGGGGCATAACTATAGGGTTCGTGGTGGGAGATACAGGAAGGATATCAGAGGTAGGTTCTTTACGCAGAGAGTGGTTGGGGTGTGGAATGGACTGCCTGCAGTGATAGTGGAGTCAGACACTTTAGGAACATTTAAGCAGTTATTGGATAGGCACATGGAGCACACCAGGATGATAGGGAGTGGGATAGCTTGATCTTGGTTTCAGATAAAGCTCGGCACAACATCGTGGGCCGAAGGGCCTGTTCTGTGCTGTACTGTTCTATGTTCTCCTTGAAAGTGGAGTCACAGGTGGGCAGAGTGGTGAAGAAGGCATTCGGCATGCTTGGTTTCATCGGTCAGAACATTGAATACAGGAGTTGGGACGTCTTGTTGAAGTTGTACAAGACATTGGTAAGGCCCCACTTGGAATACTGTGTCCAGTTCTGGTCACCCTATTATAGAAAGGGTATTATTAAACTAGAAAGAGTGCAGAAAGGATTTACTAGGATGCTACCGGGACTTGATGGATTGAGTTATAAGGAGAGGCTGGATAGACTGGGACTTTTTTTCTCTGGAGCGTCGGAGGCTGAGGGGTGATCTTATAGAGGTCTATAAAATAATGAGGGGCACAGATCAGCTAGATAGTCAACATCTTTTCCCAAAGGTCGGGGAGTCTAAAACTAGAGGGCAGAGGTTTAAGGTGAGAGGGGAGAGATACAAAAGTGTCCAGAGGGGCAATTGTTTCACACAGAGGGTGGTGAGTGTCTGGAACGAGCTGCCAGAGGCAGTAGTAGAGGCGGGTACAATTTTGTCTTTTACGAAGCGTTTAGACAGTTACATGGGTACGGTGGGTATAGAGGGATATGGGGCAAATGCGGGCAATAGGGACGAGCTTAGGGGTTTTTAAAAAAAGGGGCAGCATGGACAAGTTGGGCCGAAGGGCCTGTTTCTCTGCTGTAAACCTTTATCTCTGCAGCCGCAAAAGGTCCGATAGAACAGGAAGAGGACAGTTGGACAATGCTGTCAGCAGGCTCCACATTCGGCCTAGGTCAAGGTTCGAGATTAGAGGAGGTTTGGGAGACACTGTCACCCAGAGAAAGATTTAAAAAGAACCCCCCTTTCACCACCCCCCCCCCTCGCCCACGCTCCCTCCAAACAACCTGGGACCCCTTTACATAAGAACATAGGAACTAGGAGCTGGAGTGGGCCATCTGGCCCCTCGAGCCTGCCCCGCCATTCAATAAGATCACGGCTGATCTTTCCGTGGACTCAGCTCCACTTACCCGCCCGCTCACCATAACCCTTAATTCCTTCAAAAATCTATCTATCCTTCCCTTAAAAACATTCAACGAGGGAGCCTCAACTGGGCAGGGAATTCCACAGATTCACAACCCTTTGTGTGAAGAAGTTCCTCCTCAGCTCAGTCCCAAATCTGCTCCCCCTTATTTTGAGGCCATGCCCCCTAGTTCTAGTTTCACCCGCCAGTGGAAACAACTTCCCTGCTTCTATCTTATCTATTCCCTTCATAATCGTATATGTTTCTGTAAGATCTCCCCTCATTAAAGAACAAACAAAGAACAAAGAACAAAACAGCACAGGAACAGACCCTTCGGCCCTCCAAGCCCGTGCCGCTCCCTGGTCCAAACTAGACCATTCTTTTGTATCCCTCCATTCCCACTCCGTTCATGTGGCTATCTAGATAAGTCTTAAACGTTCCCAGTGTGTCCGCCTCCACCACCTTGCCTGGCAGCACATTCCAGGCCCCCACCACCCTCTGTGTAAAATATGTCCTTCTGATATCTGTGTTAAACCTCCCCCCCTTCACCTTGAACCTATGACCCCTCGTGAACGTCACCACCGACCCGGGGAAAAGCTTCCCACCGTTCACCCTATCTATGCCTTTCATAATTTTATACACCTCTATTAAGTCTCCCCTCATCCTCCGTCTTTCCAGGGAGAACAACCCCAGTTTACCCAATCTCTCCTCATAACTAAGCCCCTCCATACCAGGTAACATCCTGGTAAACCTCCTCTGTACTCTCTCCAAAGCCTCCACGTCCTTCTGGTAGTGTGGCGACCAGAACTGGACGCAGTATTCCAGATGCGGCCGAACCAACGTTCTATACATCTGCAACATCAGCCCCCAACTTTTATACTCTATGCGCCGTCCTATAAAGGCAAGCATGCCATATGCCTTCTTCACCGCCTTCTCCACCTGTGACGTCATTTTCAAGGATCTGTGGACTTGCACACCCAGGTCCCTCTGCGTATCTACACCCTATTCTTCTGAATTCCAATGAGTATAGCCCCACTCTACTCAGTCCCTCCTCATAAGCCAACCCTCTCAACTCCGGAATCAACCGAATGAATCTCCTCTGCACCCCCTCCAGTGCCAGTATATCCTTTCTCAAGTCAGGAGACCAAAACTGTACACAGTACTCCAGGTGTGGCCTCACCAGCACCTTATACAGCTGCAACATAACCTCGCTGTTTTTAAACTCCATCCCTTCAGCAGTGAAGGCCGAGAGGCCCCGTTTCCGAGGGCGCCCCAGGCTACAGACGATGCCAGCCCTCATCCCCTCGCTTTCCGCCCCCCCCCCCCCGCCCCCCCGAATACCTTCTCCAGCCCCACCGCCCCACCCATAAAGAGTGAAGCCCGCACCCACCTGGCGTTGGCGGCCTGCTCAGCCAACAGGGGGCGCTGGGCGTTCTGGTTGGCCAACATGTCCACCTTGGCCCGCAGACACTTGCACTTCTCCTCCATGGAGTTGAGGTGGGCCTCGATGGTGTCCAGCCGTAGGCAGAGGGTCTTGCTGGCGGCGTACAGCAGCGTCTGCGGCAAAAGGGAGGGCCGAAGGGACAGACGTCAGCGGCAAGTGGCAACGAGGACCGGAAGCTGCCGCCACGGAGGCCGCGGCTGTTATAAAACGCAAGTGGATCCCATTCCCGCCCCGAGAACCAACACCCAAATCGGATGTACCCCACCTTACAATGTGTTAAGTGATTTGGTTTGGTTTATTATTGTCACATCATCATAGAAACCCTACAGTGCAGAAGGAGGCCATTCGGCCCATCGAGTCTGCACCGACCACAATCCCACCCAGGCCCTACCCCCACATATTTTACCCGCTAATCCCTCTAACCTACACATCCCAGGACTCTAAGGGGCAATTTTTTAACCTGGCCAATCAACCGAACCCGCACATCTTTGGACTGTGGGAGGAAACCGGAGCACCCGGAGGAAACCCACGCAGACACGGGGAGAATGTGCAAACTCCACACAGACAGTGACCCGAGCCCGGAATCGAACCCGGGACCCTGGAGCTGTGAAGCAGCAGTGCTAACCACTGTGCTACCGTGCCGCTCCTTGGTCCAACTAGACCAATCGTTTGTATCCCTCCATTCCCAGGCTGCTCATGTGACTATCCAGGTAAGTCTTAAACGATGTCAGCGTGCCTGCCTCCACCACCCTACTTGGCAGCGCATTCCAGGCCCCCACCACCCTCTGTGTAAAAAACGTCCCTCTGATGTCTGAGTTATACTTCGCCCCTCTCACCTTGAGCCCGTGACCCCTCGTGATCGTCACCTCCGACCTGGGAAAAAGCTTCCCACTGTTAACCCTATCTATACCCTTCATAATCTTGTACACCTCTATTAGATCTCCCCTCATTCTCCGTCTTTCCAAGGAGAACAACCCCAGTTTACCCAATCTCTCCTCATAGCTAAGACCCTCCATACCAGGCAACATCCTGGTAAAATCCTGGTTAGCACTGCTGCCTCACATCGATTTGATTTGATTTATTATTGTCACATGCATTCGCATACAGTGAAAAGTATTGTTTCTTGCGCGCTATACAGACAAAGGACGGCACGGTAGCACAGTGGTTAGCACTGCTGCTTCACAGCCCCAGGGTCCCGGGTTCGATTCCCGGCTCGGGTCACTGTCTGTGTGGAGTTTGCACATTCTCCTCGCGTCTGCGTGGGTTTCCTCCGGGTGCTCCGGTTTCCTCCCACAGTCCAAAGATGTGCGGGTTAGGTTGATTGGCCATGCTAAATTGCCCCTTAGAGTCCTGAGATGCGTAGGTTAGAGGGTAAAATATGTCGGGATATGGGGGTAGGGCCTGGGTGGGATTGTGGTCGGTGCAGACTCGATGGGCCGAATGGCCTCTTTCCGTACTGCAGAGTTTCTAAGATTCTTCTAAGATTTCTAAGCATACCGGTCATAGAGAAGGAAAGGAGAGGGTGCAGAATGTAGTGTTACAGTCATAGCTAGGGTGTAGAGAAAGATCAACTTAATGCGAGGTAGGTCCATTCAAAAGTCTGACAGCAGCAGGGAAGAAGCTGTTCTTGAGTCGGTCGGTACGTGACCTCAGACCTTTGTATCTTTTTCCCGACGGAAGAGAGAATGTCCGGAGTGCGTGGGGGGGTCCTTAATTATGCTGGCTGCTTTTCCCCGAGGCAGCGGGAAGTGTAGAGGAGAACATGCCCCCATGTACATCAACGGGGATGAAGTAGAAAGGGTCGAGAGCTTCAGGTTTTTAGGTGTCCAGATCACCAACAACCTGTCCTGGTCCCCCCCATGCCGACACTATAGTTAAGAAAGCCCCACCAACGCCTTTACTTTCCCAGACGACTACGGAAATTTGGCATGTCAGCTACAACTCTCACCAACTTTTACAGATGCCCCATAGAAAGCATTCTTTCTGGTTGTATCACAGCTTGGTCTGGGGCTCCTGCTCTGCCCAAGACCGCAAGGATCTACAGAAGGTCGTGAATGTAGCCCAATCCATCACGCAAACCCAGCCTCCCATCCATTGACTCTGTCTACACTTCCCGCTGCCTCGGGGAAAAGCAGCCGGCATAATTAAGGGCCCCACGCACCCCGGACATTCTCTCTTCCACCGGGAAAAAGATACAAAAGTCTGAGGTCACGGACCAACCGACTCAAGAACAGCTTCTTCCCTGCTGCTGTCAGACTTTTGAATGGACCTACCTCGCATTGAGTTGATCTTTCTCTTCACCCTAGCTATGACTGTAACACTACATTCTGCACCCTCTCCTTTCCTTCTCTATGAATGGTATGCTTTGTATAGCGCGCAAGAAACAATACTTTTCACTGTATGTTAATACCTGTGACAATAATAAATCAAGGGGCTATCGCTCTGGTGCATGCTGGGGGAAAGGCACTCCACCAACCTGAATGTTGTCCTCCCCCTCCTCGGCTTCTGAGGACTTGGCTTCCACTCTACGCCTTTTACCCGTGTGATTGGCATCCTCATCCTCTGCAGGTGGGGAACTTTGCTGTACGGCTGCTGGGAAAAGAGGAATAGGATCAGAATGCGAGTGAACGGGAAGGGGTTTGGGGTCCATTGGCATTGTGGACAGTGGGAGTGAACGGGAAGGGGTTTGGGATTGTGTACAGTGGGAGTGATCGGGAAGGGGTTTGGGATTGTGTACAGTGGGAGTGATCGGGAAGGGGTTTGGGGTCCATTGGGATTGTGGACAGTGGGAGTGAACAGGAAGGGGTTTGGGGTCCATTGGGATTGTGGACAGTGGGAGTGAACGGGAAGGGGTTTGGGTCCATTGGGATTGTGTACAGTGGGAGTGATTGGGAAGGGGATTGGGATTGTGTACAGTGGGAGAGAGTGGGAAGGGGTTTGGGTCCATTGGGATTGTGTACAGTGGGAGTGAACGGGAAGGGGTTTGGGTCCATTGGGATTGTGTACAGTGGGAGAGAGTGGGAAGGGGTTTGGGGTCCATTGGGATTGTGTACAGTGGGAGTGAACGGGAAGGGGTTTGGGTCCATTGGGATTGTGGACAGTGGGAGTGAATGGGAAGGGGTTTGGGTCCATTGGGATTGTGTACAGTGGGAGTGAATGGGAAGGGGTTTGGGGTCCATTGGGATTGTGTACAGTGGGAGTGAACGGGAAGGGTTTGGGGTCCATTGGGATTGTGTACAGTGGGAGTGAACGGGAAGGGTTTGGGGTCCATTGGGATTGTGTACAGTGGGAGTGAACGGGAAGGGGATTGGGATTGTGTACAGTGGGAGTTGATGGGAAGGGGTTTGGTTCCATTGGGATTGTGGACAGTGGGAGTGAACAGGAAGGGGTTTGGGTCCATTGGGATTGTGTCCAGTGGGAGTGAATGGGAAGGGGTTTGGGTCCATTGGGATTGTGTGCAGTGGGAGTGAACGGGAAGGGGTTTGGGTCCATTGGGATTGTGTACAGTGGGAGTGAATGGGAAGGGGTTTGGGTCCATTGGGATTGTGTACAGTGGGAGTGAACGGGAAGGGGTTTGGGGTCCATTGGGATTGTGTACAGTGGGAGTGAACGGGAAGGGGATGGGGATTGTGTACAGTGGGAGAGAGTGGGAAGGGGTTTGGGTCCATTGGGATTGTGGACAGTGGGAGTGAACGGGAAGGGGATTGGGATTGTGTCCAGTGGGAGTGAATGGGAAGGGGTTTGGGTCCATTGGGATTGTGTACAGTGGGAGTGAACAGGAAGGGGATTGGGATTGTGTACAGTGGGAGTGAACGGGAAGGGGATTGGGATTGTGTACAGTGGGAGTGAACGGGAAGGGGATTGGGATTGTGTACAGTGGGAGTGAACGGGAAGGGGTTTGGGGTCCATTGGGATTGTGTACAGTGGGAGTGAACGGGAAGGGGATTGGGATTGTGTACAGTGGGAGAGAGTGGGAAGAAGTTTGGGGTCCATTGGGATTGTGGACAGTGGGAGTGAACAGGAAGGGGTTTGGGTCCATTGGGATTGTGTACAGTGGGAGTGAACGGGAAGTGGTTTGGGTCCATTGGGATTGTGTATAGTGGGAGTGAACGGGAAGGGGTTTGGGTCCATTGGGATTGTGTATAGTGGGAGTGAACGGGAAGGGGTTTGGGTCCATTGGGGTTGTGTCCAGTGGGAGTGAACGGGAAGGGGTTTGGGTCCATTGGGATTGTGGACAGTGGGAGTGATCGGGAAGGGGTTTGGGGTCCATTGGCATTGTGTACAGTGGGAGTGAACAGGAAGGGGATTGGGATTGTGTACAGTGGGAGTTAACGGGAAGGGGATTGGGTCCATTGGGATTGTGTACAGTGGGAGTGAACGGGAAGGGGTTTGGGGTCCATTGGGATTGTTGGCAGTGGGAGTGAGCGGGAAGGGGTTTGGGGTCCATTGGGATTGTGTACAGTGGGAGTGAACGGGAAGGGGATTGGGATTGTGGACAGTGGGAGAGAGTGGGAAGGGGTTTGGGTCCATTGGGATTGTGTACAGTGGGAGTGAACGGGAAGGGGTTTGGGTCCATTGGGATTGTGTACAGTGGGAGTGAACAGGAAGGGGATTGGGATTGTGTACAGTGGGAGTGAACGGGAAGGGGTTTGGGGTCCATTGGGATTGTGTACAGTGGGAGTGAACGGGAAGGGGTTTGGGTCCATTGGGATTGTGTACAGTGGGAGTGAACGGGAAGGGGTTTGGGTCCATTGGGATTGTGTCCAGTGGGAGTGAACGGGAAGGGGTTTGTGTCCATTGGGATTGTGTACAGTGGGAGTGAATGGGAAGGGGTTTGGGGTTCATTGGGATTGTGGACAGTGGGAGTGAACGGGAAGGGGTTTGGGGTCCATTGGGATTGTGGACAGTGGGAGTGAACGGGAAGGGGTTTGGGTCCATTGGGATTGTGTACAGTGGGAGAGAGTGGGAAGGGGTTTGGGGTCCATTGAGATTGTGGACAGTGGGAGTGATCGGGAAGGGGTTTGGGTCCATTGGGATTGTGTACAGTGGGAGTGAACAGGAAGGGGATTGGGATTGTGGACAGTGGGAGTGAACGGGAAGGGGTTTGGGTCCATTGGGATTGTGGACAGTGGGAGTGAACGGGAAGGGGTTTGGGTCCATTGGGATTGTGTACAGTGGGAGTGAACGGGAAGGGGATTGGGATTGTGTGCAGTGGGAGTGAACGGGAAGGGGTTTGGGTCCATTGGGATTGTGTACAGTGGGAGTGAACGGGAAGGGGATTGGGATTGTGTACAGTGGGAGTGAACGGGAAGGGGATTGGGATTGTGTACAGTGGGAGTGAACGGGAAGGGGATTGGGATTGTGTACAGTGGGAGTGAGCGGGAAGGGGTTTGGGATTGTGTACAGTGGGAGTGAGCGGGAAGGGGTTTGGGTCCATTGGGATTGTGTACAGTGGGAGTGAACGGGAAGGGGTTTGGGTCCATTGGGATTGTGTCCAGTGGGAGTGAACGGGAAGGGGTTTGGGTCCATTGGGATTGTGTCCAGTGGGAGTGAACGGGAAGGGGTTTGGGTCCATTGGGATTGTGGGCAGTGGGAGTGAACGGGAAGAGGATTGGGTCCATTGGGATTGTTAGGTTATGGGGAGAAAGCAGGATTAGGCTATCGAGTTGGATGGTCAGCCATGATCGTAATGAATGGCAGAGCAGGCTCGAAGGGCCGAATGGCCTCCTCATCCTATCCTGTGTTGGGATGTGGGGAGAGAGAGAGATGGGGAGGGGAGCGGGGGTTGGGGGGGGGGGGGGAGCGGGAGGGGTCATGAGATACAGAAAGAGAGGCGAAGCAACATGTACCCTGAGCTTCCGATGCCAATTCCCGCACAGCGATCTCCACCATCTCCGCGAGCGGCTGCTCCGCCATCTTGTGGGCCCAGGAAAGCGCAGTCAATGGTCCGGGGAACCTCCCTGCCGGGGCTGCGTGTCCAGCTCCTGTCCAACGGGGAAGAAAACAACTGGTTCAACTCGGCCTCGAGACGAGGCCTCATCATCCCTCCCCGCACACCTGCCCGCCAGCCACATCCACCCCCCCACATCCACCCCCTGCCCTCCCCATCCACCCCCACCCCCCCACATCCACCCCCCACTCACCCCAGCGCACTCCCCACTCACCCCACAGCCCTCCCCAGCTCACACCAGCGGGGTCCCCAACTCCCTGCTTGAGACCCCCTCATTCCCATCTCCGTAAGCAGGGAGTTTCCAGCAATCCAGATCACCAACAACCTGTCCTGGTCCCCCCCACGCCGACACTATAGTTAAGAAAGCCCCACCAACGCCTCTACTTTCTCAGAAGGACTAATGTCAGCTACGACTCTCACCAACTTTTACAGATGCCCCATAGAAAGCATCCTTTACCAGATGTATCACAGCTTGGTCTGGGGCTCCTGCTCTGCCCAAGACCACAAGGAACTACAAAAGGTTGTGAATGTAGCCCAATCCATCACGCAAACCAGCCTCCCATCCAGTGACTCTGTCTACACTTCCCGCTGCCTCGGGGAAAAGCAGCCGGCATAATTAAGGACCCCACGCACCCCGGACATTCTCTCTTCCACCTTCTTCCGTCGGGAAAAAGATACAAAAGTCTGAGGTCACGGACCGACCGACTCGAGAACAGCTTCTTCCCTGCTGCTGTCAGACTTTTAGAACATAGAACATAGAACATTACAGCGCAGAACAGGCCCTTCGGCCCACGATGTTGCACCGACCAGTTAAAAAAAAACTGTGACCCTCCAACCTAAACCAATTTCTTTTCGTCCATGAACCTATCTACGGATCTCTTAAACGCCCCCAAACTAGGCGCATTTACTACTGATGCTGGCAGGGCATTCCAATCCCTCACCACCCTCTGGGTAAAGAACCTACCCCTGACATCGGTTCTATAACTACCCCCCCTCAATTTAAAGCCATGCCCCCTCGTGCTGGATTTCTCCATCAGAGGAAAAAGGCTATCACTATCCACCCTATCTAAACCTCTAATCATCTTATATGTTTCAATAAGATCCCCTCTTAGCCGCCGCCTTTCCAGCGAAAACAATCCCAAATCCCTCAGCCTCTCCTCATAGGATCTCCCCTCCATACCAGGCAACATCCTGGTAAACCTCCTCTGCACCCTCTCCAAAGCCTCCACATCCTTCCTGTAATGTGGGGACCAGAACTGCACACAGTACTCCAAGTGCGGCCGCACCAGAGTTGTGTACAGTTGCAACATAACGCTACGACTCCTAAATTCAATCCCCCTACCAATAAACGCCAAGACACCATATGCCTTCTTAACAACCTTATCTACTTGATTCCCAACTTTCAGGGATCTATGCACACATACACCTAGATCCCTCTGCTCCTCCACACTATTCAAAGTCCTCCCGTTAGCCCTATACTCAACACATCTGTTATTCCTACCAAAGTGAATTACCTCACACTTCTCCGCATTAAACTCCATCCGCCACCTCTCGGCCCAACTTTGCAACCTGTCTAAGTCTTCCTGCAAACTACGACACCCTTCCTCACTGTCTACCACACCACCGACTTTGGTGTCATCAGCAAATTTGCTAATCCACCCAACTATACCCTCATCCAGATCATTAATAAATATTACAAACAGCAGTGGCCCCAAAACAGATCCCTGAGGTACACCACTTGTAACCGCACTCCATGATGAATATTTACTATCAACCACCACCCTCTGTTTCCTATCCGCTAGCCAATTCCTGATCCAATTTCCTAGATCACCCCCAATCCCATACATCTGCATTTTCTGCAGAAGCCTACCATGGTGAACCTTATCAAACGCCTTACTAAAATCCATATATACCACGTCCACTGCCTTGCCCCCATCCACCTCCTTGGTCACTTTCTCAAAAAACTCAATAAGGTTAGTAAGGCACGACCTACCTGCCACAAAACCATGCTGACTATCACCTATCAATTCATTACTCTCCAAATAACTATAAATCCTATCCCCTATAATTTTTTCCAACATCTTGCCGACAACAGAAGTGAGACTCACCGGTCTATAATTCCCGGGGAAGTCTCTGTTCCCCTTCTTAAACAATGGGACAACATTCGCTAACCTCCAATCTTCTGGTACTATACCAGAGGCCAACGACGACCTGAAGATCAGAGCCAGAGGCTCTGCAATCACTTCTCTTGCCTCCCAGAGAATCCTTGGATAAATCCCATCCGGACCAGGGGATTTATCTATTTTCAGACCCTCCAGAATATCCTGCACATCCTCCTTATCAACTGTAATACTGTCTATTCTACTCCCTTGCAACCCAGTGTCCTCCTCAGCTATATTCATGTCCCCTTGCGTGAACACCGAAGAGAAATATTGGTTCAATGCTTCACCAATCTCCTCCGGTTCCACACATAACTTCCCTCTGCCATCTATAACTGGCCCTAAACTTGCCCTAACCAACCTTCTGTTCTTGACATACCTATAGAACGCCTTAGGATTCTCTTTAACCCTATCCGCCAAAGTCTTCTCATGTCCCCTTTTAGCCCTTCTAAGCTCGCTCTTCAACTCCCTCTTAGCCAATCTAAAGCTTTCTAGTGCACTACCCGAGTGCTCACGTCTCATCCGAACATAAGCCTCCTTTTTCTTTTTAACCAACAAAGAAACTTTTTTGGTGCACCACGGTTCCCTAGCCCTACCAATTCCTCCTTGCCTGACAGGGACATACCTATCACAGACTCGCAGTAGCTGCTCCTTGAAAAAACTCCACATGTCGGACGTTCCCAGTCCCTGTAATCTCCTAGTCCAACCTATGTTTCCTAATTCTCTCCTAATAGCCTCATAATTACCCTTCCCCCAGCTAAAACCACTGGCCCGAGGTTCATGCCTATCCCTTTCCATCACTAAGGTGAACGTAACCGAATTGTGGTCACTATCACCAAAATGCACACCAACTTCCAAGTCTAGCACCTGGTCTGGCTCATTTCCCAGCACCAGATCCAATATAGCCTCACCTCTAGTTGGCCTGTCTACATACTGAGTCAAAAACCTTCCTGCACGCTTTGAACAAAAACTGACCCCTCTAACGAGCTAGAGCTATAACAATTCCAGTCAATATTAGTCAAGTTAAAATCCCCCATAACAATTGCCCTATTACTTTCACTCCTAAGCATGGACCTACCTCGCATTAAGTTGATCTTTCTCTACACCCGAGCTATGACTGTAACACTACATTCTGCACCCTCTCCTTTCCGTCTCTGTGAAAAGCCCCCCGTCCCAGTCCCAATCCCTACCACACCCCACCATTCCCAACCCCCCCCATAATACCTTCCAATCCCAACCACACCCAATCCCAACCCCCCCCCCCACCCCAATCCCAACAGCCCCTCCTCCCAATCCCAACATCCCCCCCCCACCCAATCCCAACCCCCCCTCACCCCTCCCATCCCAACCCCCCCAATCCCAACCCACCCCACCTCCACCCCGCCAAACCCCAACCCCCCCTCACCCCTCCCATCCCAACCCCCCCCAATCCCAACCCCCCCCATAATACCTTCCAATTCCCAACC